>NW_010260220.1:25856-28249 GCF_000690775.1 Eurypyga helias
TCCACAGCTTCTCTGGGCAACCTGTTCCAGTGCCTCACCACCCTCTCCGGGAAGAACTTCTTCCTGATATCCAATCTAAACCTCCCCACTTTCAATTTAAACCCGTTACCCCTTGTCCTGTCGCTACAGCCCCTTGTAAAAAGTCCCCCCCCAGCTTCCTTGTAGCCCCTTCAGGTACTGGAAGGTGCTATAAGGTCTCCCCGGAGCCTTCTCTTCTCCAGGCTGAACAAGCCCAACTCTCTCAGCCTGTCCCCATAGCAGAGGTGCTCCAGCCCTCTGAGCATCTTCGTGGCCTCCTCTGGACTCGCTCCAAGTGGTCAATATCCTTCTGATGCTGAGAGTTCCACAGCTGGAGGCAGCACTCCAGGTGGGGTCTCACCAGAGCAGAGTACAGGGGCAGAATCCCCTCCCTCAACCTGCTGGCCACACTTCTCTGGATACAGCTCAGGGTACAATTGGCTTTCTGGTCTTAAACTACTGCTCAGTCCTAGGGAAGTGAAAACTAGTCAAACAGGTGCCTATCTGAAATAGCACTACTATTTTGGAATAGCATGTTTTTTTATTTAAAAACATACATTATTTTAGGTTAGGAAGAGGTGGGTGGATGACTACAGAGCTGTAATGAATAGAAGAGCTGTGGCAGGCTTTGGAAGAGATATTGGAGACAAGCAACTGTTTTTGTGGATTGGAGTTTACTGACTGAAACTGCTACTGAAATATACGCAATATGGGAGAATTGCATATTGGTTTAAGGTACTGAATCTAAACCTGTTGCAGGTTTTTTTTAACATTTTGCCATGCTGCCCACTGAATTAGTAGGAGGATATGTTAATGATCTACTATGTACAGTTCTAACATGTCACAGCTAGGAGCATGATTCTATTTTGCTTCACAAGCAGTATAACCTCAATTATCTTGGAAAGTGCAGTGTAGCAAACTTTCTGAGCCCTGAAGACACCTTCTACCTTTTCTTAGTTCATTTGACATTATGTGCATCTGGGGTTTAGGCAGTGGTGGCTCCATGGTGGATGCCCACTGCCCCGCGGTTTGGCAGCAGCTGGTGGTACGTTGGCACCTCCAGCTCCCTCCAAGTTGTCCTGGGGCTCCTCAAAACATCTGTGGCTGTGGTTTGTGGTACCACGGGCTGAATCCAAACAGGTACCGGGTGTGAGGTGCTTCCAGGGCACTCAGAGGGTTTGACTTATTGAAAAGCACTTTAGCTGTTTTTTTGCATTTTTATAATTTAAAAAGGCTACAAAAATTATTGTTAACCTTTTTAATTTAAAAAGCCATAAAACTAGAAATGTATTATACTTTTAATTTGGTTTTCACCTAGACTGAAAGTTAAAAACAGGCTAGTTACGAATTATTAGAGGACATGTTTCTTTAGGAATTTCAATTTTAAAACTATCATTTTGAAAATGGTTTGCTTAAATGCATATGAAAACGATGAAGCTTCTTAGACACATTAGTGGCAATGTTTTTTTTACTGGATAGTCACATGAAGATGAGCAATCTATATGTAATACTATCTTTCATTTTCATAATTTGCCTTATGTAATTGAAAAATAATTTAAGGAGAAAATATTTTCAAAAGTAATTCATCACACTGATTCAGCAAAATAATAAAACATAGTGAACCTGTTCCAATGCACGTAGCTAAACTGAACTCTAAAGAAATACACAGTACCTCCTTAATATCCTCCTAGTGCAGCTGATATTGACTATATGGTGCCAATAAAAGTGACAGTGGTGTGTTGTGTGTGTCAGTTACCCTCAGTTTGCAAAAGAGGTGACCAAGGTCACCTCTAGGTTTATGCAAAATCTAATTCTGATAGCATTTTATGACCTGAGAACTAATCTTTCCAGAAAACATGACAGACCACTATGACTTCTTTTTTTCCCTTGTTCCCTGTCTTGCCCAACTGCTGTGTAACGTTTTTGAGGTTGTTTTCTACTAGAAAAGCTTCCAAATTAATAGGTCTTTGAACCATGTCCTGTCTTTTCATCTCTTTTGTATAGCATAGCACTGATCCCTGCTTGAGGTGTTCTTTCATTGTAACAACGAAAGACTAATATAATAACTTTGTGATGCTAAGTAGTATCTGGTGTGTCACTGACTCATATCTCAAAAACATTACTGCAAATTCCAATATTCGTCATTAAGAATTTTCATGGTAGAGGACTGAATCCTGCAGATCTCCTCTCATTACAAAATATTTGCAGGGAGAGTTAACCACTTGCATTAAGCTAATGATACACTTGGACAAAGAATGTCAAACATGTTCTGGGGTTTGTAAACCTTTATCCAGTTCTACAAAAACATTGCTTTTACCCTGTTGGTAGAACTGTGACATATTCTGTTACATTCTGCCATCCAGAGGGACCTGGAC
>NW_010260221.1:0-670 GCF_000690775.1 Eurypyga helias
GCAGGGGGAGGGGAGAAAATCAGATTTTCCTGGGGAAAAGGTGGTCAAACACTCAAAAATGGGAGGTTTAGACCCATAAATAACTGAAGGCACCACCAAAATTTCCCAAAGTAGCTGAAAAAGGCAACACAGGCCCCCCAGAATAGCTCAAAGCAGCACCAGAAGATGCAAAAATACCTCAAAATCGAGGAAAAAATCCCCCCAGAATACAAAAAACAGCACCAAGTTCCCTAAAAATAGATCTGTGTCGCAAAATTACCTCAAAATCGCTCGCAGCGGCACCAAAATACCACAAAATAATTCTAAGTGGTCGAAAAATCACCCAAAATAGCTTAAAAAGGGGGCAAAATCGCCTCAGAAAACTCTAAGTAGTAATAAGTTCTCCGGAAATTGTTTTTTTTTGTTACTAGAAGACTGGGAAATACCACACTGAACCAAACGAGGAGGAAATTGGGGTCAAAATGGTGCCCAACACCCCAGGAAAATCACTTTTAACCCCTAAAATAGCTAGAATTGGCCAAGAAAAACCCCAAATTTAACATTTTTTTATTAATGAAAGACTAAAAAATTCTGTATTTGACCAGTCCTCGCAGGAATCAGGGTTGAAATTATTCCCAAATTTGGTTAAAAATCAGATTGTAAGGCTGAAACCGACACAACCCCCCCCCCC
>NW_010260221.1:710-3426 GCF_000690775.1 Eurypyga helias
GTCCCCCCCCTTGATACAAGGCTGAAAAACTGGTGTTTGAGCGCTGGCGGTGAGGACTGGGGTAAAAATGTCCAACCCGTTTGGGGAAAAGAATGGATCCAAAGCTCCAGAATGGCCCCAAACGCCCCAAAACTGCCTTTTTTTTTCCACTAATCGGACTCTGCAGTTATTTATGTGGTTTTACAGTAACAAAATCCACAGTTTACTCAGTCGGAAGGGAAATCTGGGTCAAGAATATGCTAAAAATTCACCAAAAGTTGAGATTCTGAGGCAAAAAGTGTCTCAAAATGGCCCCAACCTCACTGGAATACACAGTTTTTGTTAATAAAACTCTAAAAGAATTACATTTAATGATTTCAGTTTTAATGAAAATTACAAAACGCGTCACATAATTGTCCAGAGGGGAAATGTAGGTTCAGAAGGTGCCGAAAATAGGCCCCAAATTCAGATTCTGAGGCAAAAAATGTCTGGGATAGGCCCCAACCCCGCCCCCCATCAACATTTTACATGAGTAAAAGTCAAAAAATATGAGATTTAACCCTTTGGGTTTCAGTAAAAAGGGGAAAAAGTGTCATTTAACGTCTGAGAAAGTTTACATTGAGAATGGGCCGCAAATAGGCCCCAAATTTAGATTCTGAGGCAAAAAATATCTCAGATAGGCCCTGGCCTCCCCATATCGACATTTTTCATGAGTAAAAATCAAAAAAGATTAGATTCAACCCTTTGGGTTTCAATTAAAAGGGCAAAAAGTGTCATTTAACGTCCGAGAGGGGAAGTTTAGGCTGAGAGTGTGTCAGAACTAGGCCCAAAAATTCAGGTTGTGAGGGAATAAATGTATCAAATAGGCCCAAACTCCTGAGATTTAACCCTTTGTTTTTTAATGAAAGGGCAAAAAGCGTCATTTAACATCCGAGAGGCGAAGTTTAGGTTGAGAATGTGTCAGAAGCAGGCCCAAAAATTCAGGTTGTGAGGGAATAAATGTATGAAATAGGCCCAAACTCCCTCAAAATCGACATTTTTTGTGAATGAAAGTCTAGAAAGACTAAATATAACTCTTTGGCATTTAGCAAAAAGGGTCATTTAACGCCCGAGAGGGGAAGTTTAGGTTGAGACTGGGCTGCAAATAGGCCCCAAATTTAGATTCTGAGGCAAAAAATGTCTCAGATAGGCCCCAATTTCCTCAGATCGACATTTTTCATGAGTAAAAATCGAAAAAGATTAGATTCAACCCTTTGGGTTTCAATTAAAAGGGCAAAAAGTGTCATTTAACGTCCGAGAGGGGAAGTTTAGGCTGAGAGTGTGTCAGAACTAGGCCCAAAAATTCAGGTTGTGAGGGAATAAATGTATCAAATAGGCCCCAACTCCCTCAAAATCGACATTTTTCGTGAGTGAAAGTCTAGAAAGAATAAATATAACTCTTTGGTGTTTAATAAAAAGGGCAAAAAGCGTCATTTAACATCCAAGAGGGGAAGTTTAGGTTGAGAATGTGTCAGAACTAAGCCCAAAAATTCAGGTTGTGAGGGAATAAATGTATCAAATAGGCCCGAACTCCCTCAAAATCGTTATTTTTCGTGAGTGAAAGTCTAGAAAGATGAGATTTAACCCTTTGTTTTTTAATGAAAGGGCAAAAAGCGTCATTTAACATCCGAGAGGCGAAGTTTAGGTTGAGAATGTGTCAGAAGCAGGCCCAAAAATTCAGGTTGTGAGGGAATAAATGTATGAAATAGGCCCAAACTCCCTCAAAATCGACATTTTTTGTGAATGAAAGTCTAGAAAGACTAAATATAACTCTTTGGCGTTTAGCAAAAAGGGTCATTTAACGCCCGAGAGGGGAAGTTTAGGTTGAGACTGGGCTGCAAATAGGCCCCAAATTTAGATTCTGAGGCAAAAAATGTCTCAGATAGGCCCCAATTTCCTCAGATCGACATTTTTCATGAGTAAAAATCGAAAAAGATTAGATTCAACCCTTTGGGTTTCAATTAAAAGGGCAAAAAGTGTCATTTAACGTCCGAGAGGGGAAGTTTAGGCTGAGAGTGTGTCAGAACTAGGCCCAAAAATTCAGGTTGTGAGGGAATAAATGTATCAAATAGGCCCCAACTCCCTCAAAATCGACATTTTTCGTGAGTGAAAGTCTAGAAAGAATAAATATAACTCTTTGGTGTTTAATAAAAAGGGCAAAAAGCGTCATTTAACATCCGAGAGGGGAAGTTTAGTTTGAGAATGTGTCAGAACTAGGCCCAAAAATTCAGGTTGTGAGGGAATAAATGTATCAAATAGGCCCAAACTCCCTCAAAATCGATATTTTCTGAGAGTGAAAGTCTAGAAAAATCAGATATAACTCTTTGGTGTTCAACAAGAAGGGCAAAAAGCGTCATTTAATGACCCAGAACAGAAATTTAGGTTGAGAATGTGCTGAAAATAAGCCCCAAATTTAGATTGAGGCAAAAATTGTCTCAGATAGGCCCCAACACCCCAAAATTGATATTTTTTCATGAGTAGAAGTTGAAAAAGATGAGATTTAATCCTTTGTTTTTCAATTAAAAGGACAAAAAGTGGTGTTTAACATCTAAAAAAGGAAATTTAGGTTGAGAATGTGCCAAAAAAGGGCCCAAACGTTCAGGTTCTGAGGGGAAAAATGCCTCCCCGCCCCCGGGCGATGTGTCGGGGCGACCCCCCGGTGCGGCTGTGACCCCCTTTTCCCCCCCCCAGACATTCC
>NW_010260222.1:0-4349 GCF_000690775.1 Eurypyga helias
AGTGCTAAAGAGATTTGTAAAAGGAGCAAGCTCACACTTTAATACTGCAACAGTGTGTGTCCTGTAAATATTTGAATAAATCTTTTAATCGGCTTTTCCTTCTGCTGTGTTGTAGAAAGCAAAAAAACCACAAGCTCGGCTTCTTTCTTTCACGCAGCATTTGTAAATGCATACAAGAAGAGATTGCGATATGATGTTAGAAGAACAGCATCTATTAATGTGGTATGGTGTGATGTACCATTTCTTGGAAATGTTAGTAAGTCAGGAAAAAAAACGCAAACTGCACAACAGGAAAAAAAAAAAAAAACAAACCACAACAAACTGTTGCAGTTTTAGGCTGTAATAGTGATCAGTTGATACCTTTCTGATTCACAAAGTAGAATAAGAGAAAAAAGGGGAGGATTAATAGCTTAAGTTTTTCCCTTCCTCATCTCAGAAATATGTCCTGATGAAAAACTATAAAAAACATTATTCCGTTAACTTCCTCTTTCATGATAAGAATTCTAAGCAGATTTTTTTCTGTGCCTAAATGAGAGCCACAATATCCATAACAATAGTAATAATACTACTAATAAGAAAAGTAATAGCAGCAGCAACAATAGTTGTTATTTTTCTTTTCTATACCTGTATCTTAAAATATAATAATAATAACTAAAAATAATAACAGCAATAATAAAATAACACTAATTCTTGGATTTTTTATATTAATATAATTAGTATTACATAATGAAGTTCTTTAAACACAGTCGGGAATTCTGCATCACTAAAATTTCAGAAAGTAGGAGAAAACAGGGTACGGCACTTTGAAATGCAGCCTTCTGTATAAGGATATAGTTGAGCTGCATCCATAAAATACTCTATTTCAGATAAAATCCAAAGAAACAGTTGTTTCTGCCTTTTACTTTCACTCCACTTCTGACATAATTCTGGTAGGTGTAGGAGTTGGAGGTTGGTCGTGTGAACTCCGTTATCAACCATAGCAATTAGTTGAGTCTGTTCTTAATCAAGCTGCGTGTGATTATCCTCCAGGGATGTTTGCATTTATTGGACAGGCTGAAATAGAATGTAAAGTCCACTGAGCAGTTCACACTAAAAAGCCAAGGGAATGGGAAAGGTTTTACAAATCATTGAATCAAAAGATTTCTTTGCTAGAGAGCTCTGCACAGGAGACAGTGCCTGGGGTATGGAAAAGCCATCCCAGAGGATGGAAAACAATTCCTAAGAGGACAGAGATTTTTTGTGTGTGTGTGTGTGTTTTTGGTTTTTTTTTTTCCCTTTGAAAATATGAATAGAATGAGTTTTGGGCTGAAAATTCAACGTGACAGCTTGGGAAGGCTGGTAAGTCAGTTAGAGCTACCCTACGCGGTGGGATCTGAGAAAGATCCTAAGAGAAACTTTTGCATGGGCAAAGTCTTTGATGGAGTGTCTGACTAGATACAGCCTGAGCCCAGCCCTGAGATCCTGTATTACAAAACCTGCAGTAGTCAAAAGAAGAGCAAGTCAGCTGATTAGGAGGCGCAGAGGGAACTTCCCAAATCAACGTTATTGAAAATAATTTAATTTTTCTTCTTTTCTGTACGCGTATCTTTAAAAAAATCCTAATTGCACTGTCTTTTAGAAATGATGAACAGTTTTTGCGTTTACCTTTTATTTGCTTTGAATTAAGCGTGACAGAAAGTAAGAAAACACACCTGCAGAGTAAAGCGGGGTCCTGGGCTGTACCAGGAGGCATCTCGTCTTCCCGGCAGATCCCCCTCCCCATTCAGAGGGCGAGAGAGCAGGGGCTGCTCTGGGACCCGACGTGGAGCAGAGCTGGCAGCTGGGGTGCTGAGTGGCACTGCTGGCACTTTGGCCTTAGCAGACTGGGCTGTGCACTGCAAGATTTTGGACCTTAGTGAGAGTATTAAAAGTATCTTTGGTTTAAACCCCTACTTTCATTTTTTTCCTTTCCTACTTTTTATTAGAAATGGTTTGATTTGTATCGTTTTTCCCGTTTGGCCTGACTCGTAAAGGGTCCCCGTGTCCGCGCTGCGGGGGGCATGGCCTCTTGCCTCTGCCTGTTCTTCAGCAGTAGCTGGGGATGGCGTGATGCCCGAGGGGTTGCTCGGGTGGGCAGAGGGAAAGAAAAACATCTTCAGCCTGAGCTGGCAGAAAGCCCGGACCGCACAATAAATGGCAATTGGATTTTGAGTGATTTCTCGGACAAGGAAAAGGGAGCGAAATTTGAGGAATATGTTATCAGTGAGGAGATCAGTTTTCTTGCAGGGGAGGAAGAGTAGAAATCCAAAAAGTAGGGGAGGTCAAACTGGTATATATTTTTCTTTATTTGCTTCATTGTTATTTAGACAGGGGAGTCTTTCAGGATAAAAATAAAACACCTACACTTATTGTCTGCTGCCTTTTTTATTCTCTTTTTTTACTTTCCTGTCTCTGTGCTTTTATAGCAGCCGCAAGAATTGGGAGACATCTCTGAGTCTTAAAGCTTTTTGTTTTTTGTCTCAGATTAGTCACCATTTTCTACTGATCAAAGAGGAGTGTTATAATCATTAAAACTCACTTTTAAACAGCAAAATCATTAGTATTTTAATAACTTGCCAGTATTAAAAGAGCTCAGTTCCTTTTCTTGTCACAAAGCCGTTGCAAAGAGCTCTAAGATACATGTAAGACACTAACTTCTAGAAAGTTTTAACGGTGACCTGAAAAAGAATCTTCTTAAAAAAAAAAAAAACAAACCCAACATTATAATAACTAATGATAGTATGAAAGTGTTTCATTAAGTGTTCAGATTTTGTTGCTTATTCTCCCCTTTCACAGCCTCTTGCAGGGTGTGAAGAGTTGGAAATTGTGTAATGGTGGAGCCAAAACAACTGAGAGGAAAAAAGATACCAAAAAAAATCTTTTAAAATTATGTTTACTTGTGTTTCCATTTATTTAGCTCAAACGCTTGCTACATTTTAAGGAAAAAAGTATTTTTGTCTGATCTCTGGTTTTCAGAAAACTGCTTCCAGCTCTCTGCTATTCCTTGGTTTAGGTTTAATTATTTCTAACTAAACTGAGTCAGACTGTCACCTTTACATTTCCCCCTGGTACTAATCTCCTTTGAAACTTTCTCATGCAGCGGTACAGATCTGCTCCCTAGGAAACCTGGCTGCTGCTGCTGCTCTTAGTAACAAAACAGAACTGGGGGTAACTTCATCTGCTTTCTTTCCCAAGATAATGTGATAGGAGTTTGCAAGCATGCGCAAACAGAAAATACGAGAAATCATGTTATTTTGTCAATAAACTAAATAAAAGGATTTACAAATGATACAGCCTTGTATGAAAAAGTTATCTAACACAGCTGAAAAGTATTGCCATTGAGAAAACCGAGAGAATCAAATATCAAGCACATTAGATAACTGCATTAAAATCATATTCATTAACAACATCAGGTTGCAGAGTTGGGTAAAAGTGCCTACTGTAATCAGGACAAAAACAGAATAAGCTTGAAGAGGTTTGGGACGTGCATGCTCTCAAGTAATTATGTGAGTGCATTTGCTATTGCTTGCCTTTTTATTAATCAAATATTACTGACATAATTAATTGATGACTAGACTATCTTTTTTATATACTTTAAGATGCACTGTACCCAGTACCCAAAACAATCATAGAATCGTTTTGGTTGGAAAAGACCTCTGAGATCATCAAGTCCCACCGTTACCCCAGCACTGCCCAGCCCACCACTAGCCCATGTCCCTGAGCACCTCTTACACAGGGCTCTTAAATCCCCTCTTGTTCCTCCCCCCCTCCCTGCGCCGCCCCTGCCAACCCCTGACAGCCCTTTCCAGGAAGACATTTTCCCTAATATCCAATGTAAACTTCCCCTGGCACAACTTGGGGCCGTTTCCTCTTGTCCCATCACTTGTAACTTGGGAGAAGAGACTGAAGTTGCATTCAGAGAAAAAACAGGTAATAATAGCAACGATAATCTGTGAGTGATAAAGAATGTATTTTTTCCAGTGATCATAAAATTTTCTGAAAGAGTTGCCAACGTGTACAGTGGCAGCATTAGCAGAATAGATTACTGATGTCCTGAGCAATGCTATTACCTAATAATCAGTACTTCTCTCTGGAGAATGAAAACCTAACTAGTGTAATACTGATGAAACATCTGTTGCAACATGAATTTAAGTAAGCTTTTTTCTTACGGAGCTTGACCCTGGGAATAGATTTCAAAGCTGTGCTGCTACTAGTAGCAACAATATTTGAGTAGCGTCAATAGTTATGGAAAAAAACCCTGATGAATTCACAAAATAGATGTTGCTTGTGGGGGAAAAAAAAAAAGAAGCCACAAAACCCCAACTTAGAAG
>NW_010260223.1:0-861 GCF_000690775.1 Eurypyga helias
GCCAGGCTGCTGGATGCTCGCTCACGGGTCTGCTCTTGGGGGGCCGAGTCCCGTTTTCCCGGCTGTAATTCAGACGGCAGTGGCACTCGTTGGAAATACGGAGTTACAATTAAAGCCCCTTTTAGGGAAAAAAAAAAAAAAAAAAAGGGTTATTTTCATGATGTTTCATTTTTCCCTCTGTAAAATAACCCAGGGGAATCTGGGATTTTGGGTTTCAAACGTTTCCCGCCCGGCCTCTGAGGGCTTTAAATTGCCATTTACCAAAGAAATACTGACCCCCCCCCCAAGCTTAATTCCGTGCAGGGCCCTTAGATACTGATAAATTCAAATTCAGGGCCCCAAACACTGATAAATTTCACCAATCTGGGAGGGGGTCAACCCTAGTTTACTCCTGCACCACAAAAAATGGAAAAAATGGTGAATTTGTTTGTTTGCACAGAAAAATAAAAGCAAATTAGGACGAGAAGAGAGCATCAGGGTCTTTTATTTAAAAGACACCTTTCAAATCACTGCAATGCCAGGGCTGGACCCCAGCTCACTCCGCTTTCCTAGGTGGTGGGATGTCCAAATCCCGGTGTCAGGGTCTGCCCTGTCCCCCCCCATTCCCTGTAACACAACCTGGAGGAAATCTGCTCCATAAATAATCCCGGCCGGCTTCGGGGCGGCTGCCAGGGGCACTGTTTGTTCCCCCTCGCCATCCAGCTGGCCGCACATGTCCTGCCCCAGCCCTGCGCCCGCCATCGCCCGGCCCCGAAAGGACAGGGGGTCTGGGGGAAAGCTGGGACCCCCGGCAGAACCGGGGAGCAAAGGCCGGAGACCCCCCCCAGCTCCCTCGCCGGTGATGTCCTTCCCTCGCGCCAG
>NW_010260224.1:0-558 GCF_000690775.1 Eurypyga helias
GTGTCCCCTCCCACCCCGGCGCCGTCCTCACCGGCCATCAGCTGCGCCCGCAGCAGCGCGTCCTTAATGAGGTCGTAGGTGACGAGCTCCCCGCAGTTGACGATGGCGTTGCGGGCGATGTTGGGCAGCGTCCCTGCGCGAAAAAAAAGGTGGCACATCCCCGCCTGGAGCAGCCTGGATGGGTGCCCCAGCCCTGCTGTCCTTGTCCCCAGCCCCGCTTCATCCCTGTCCCTCATCCCCATCCCTGTAACCATTTCTCTTCCCATTTCCACTCCTATTCCCATTACATCCATGTCTCCATCCCTACCCCTGTCCCAGCCTCCAACCCCATCTCATCCCATCCCTGTCCCCATCCCATCTCTGTTCCCTTCCTCATCCCCATTCCCTCTCCTTTCCCATCCTAGTCCCCTTCCCCATCCCATTCCTGTTCCCTTCCCCATCCTCATCCCAGTCTCTTCACTCATCCCATCCTCTTCCCCATCCCCGCTCCCATCCCAGTCCCCTTCTTCATCCCCATCCCATGCTTGTTCCCATCCTCATCCCCATCCCAGTCCCCTT
>NW_010260225.1:0-216 GCF_000690775.1 Eurypyga helias
TAGCCAAAACGGCCCCAAAATGTCAGGGACAGCAGGGAGAAGGTCCCTGCATCACCCTCGTCACCTCCCGCCTTGCACTACTGCTCCGGTGGGGAAACTGAGGCAGGGCTGGTGTCCGGCTGTGCCCCCTGCCCAGGCTGTGCCCCCCACCTTCACCTGCTGGTGGTCCCCACAGGGATGGGTGCTTTGGGGTGGGCAGCGCTGGGGTTGGGGTGC
>NW_010260226.1:0-26368 GCF_000690775.1 Eurypyga helias
GTGTTTCGATTTAAAAAAAAAAAAAGCCACAGGCTTGGCAAAGAGTCATTTGCCTTGCGCTTCTGAAAGAAGTCTTTAAAATTGTTTTAAGTTCAGTATTTAGTATTCTGCAGTTGCTTAAGTTAAACCTCCTCCCAGCATAGTAATTTAGAAGGGGAGGGAAGCATTGTCTGCAAATCCCTGTTAAAACCTAAACTTTGCTTCCCCTCTGCACTTCCCCCCTCCCTTCCCCTGCCGCCGCCGCCGCCGCTGAAGTCCTTAGAGTCAAGAAGCAACATCTTATTCCTACCTTATGCCATAATTATTTGAATTTGTGAGCAGTCCTTTCAGGATGTTTGAGTAGTGTTAAAACAACTAGGAGTGCAAACAGGACATAAAAGGAATATAACAGCTGCCACCTTATGCAGAGGGCACTTCTGACAGCACCTGAGTATGCTGGTCACACCTTGCTAGGACACATCTCACCTGGAGAATAGGGCTCTAAAGGTCGACCTTCAGAAAATGTCATTCTTGGAACCAAAACACAAAATAAAAATGCAGGTGTTTTTTTTCCTGAAGCTGTACTTATTGGTCAAAACCCACTGCCTTTTATTTTCTCAATATTATTACTATTATTTTATGTAATTATTATTGAATTTAATAATGCAGTACAAGTTGTACTTATCTCAGTAACTTTCTTCTGATCTTCTGAATGTTCTATCTTGTTCAGTTCTTTCTTGTCTGCACTTTTCATGATAACTGAATAAACTAAAATTAGGGTAAAACATTACTCCTTTTCATCCCATTTTATCCCATGGTGCCCCAGCACTGTTTTCTGTTAGGTCACACCTAATAGTAATGTCTCAGGTGCGTATTACTGAAATAGTTCTGTGCAACACGTGTGTGTGTGTTTTAGAAAATACACTTGATAAAAGCATACCTTACCCTGAATTTATGGTATACAGTGGTCCAGGCTTTTGTATGCAGCCTGAATAGCTAACCCTCACTCTTTCTGTTACTCAGTTTTGATTTAGGATTAGTTATGTTCTGTTTTTTTATAGAAATAAACCCAAACAAAGCAGCACACCCCCCGGCCCCTCAAGCCCAAACCAAACTAAACCAAAAAAGCTCCCACAAAGTTATGTACAAAATTGGACTAAGACACTGCCAGGCATGCACATTTGGTTATAATAGTGTTGATTCTGCTTCAAGGCAACAGCAATGTTGGAGTTGTAATTTTTTTTTTCTTTTTAGGGAATAATGTGATTCTTGATTTCTCTCCACTGATTGTTGAAACTAATGTATTTCTAGTCACATATTACTAACTTATGTAACTTGCCTTCAGTTAAGATGGCTCCTAGGCTTCATTATTTACAGTAGCATTCTTCATAAAAGAAATGGGTTTTGATGCTAACATAGAAGTCTTTGGAAAACAAAACTGCTTTGGAATCCAAACTTATTAGTGGTGACAAGTACTGTTTCTTTTCTGGACTAAAATGTTCATAAATTCTCTAGCCACTTGGAAGAAAAGGGAACAATTATTTGGAGGGGAGAAAAAAAGCTTCCAGCATAGTGCTAAACTGAATCAAGCAGTTGAAAGACATGTGAATTACTGCCCTGATATTGTTAGTCTTAAAAATTTCAAGGTGAAAATGAGTATCTTAATTATGGGCTTCCATAAAACTAATAGCTTGCAACTGGTTGTGCAGCAGCTTTATTTGCCTACAAGTGTATTTAAAACTAGAACTTAACACAATTGACACCCAATTAAAAAAATATGCAGGAGTTAACTTTCCCTGTTAAAGTCTTTCCTGTAATGAAGCATGCGACAGGAGTTGTAAAGAAGTTGTATATACTAGTATTAAAAGGAAGTTTAGAAAAGAAACTGAAGGGAATTAACTATTTAAATTTCTTTGGAGAGGAATAAAACTTTTACCATTTTTGGTGCATACAGAACTTTACCTAATCTGCTAAGCTACTGGCTGTGTGAATGAAGGCTTACTTTGGGAAAGAACTTTTTAGAACTTTTTTATACTTCTCTGAAAATTCCACTGATAAATTATAGGCATCTAAATATTTGAGCTGTGAAATACAATTTAGTCCTGAGTGACTTCATAATGTTTTATTTGAATATGTTCAGAATACCTGGATTTGCATTAAAAAATGCTCTGCTGTCAAAACCAAATGACTGAAACAAACAGGGAATGATGTGATTTTTTTTTAAAGCATTAAATAGCATTGTTCTAACTGCAAGTACCATTGGCTGATGCTTTAAATGTGGAGTAATTGGTAAAACAATAAAGACAAAAAAACATAAACCCGCAACAATGAACATGAAAAAAGTTAAATCTCTCTTCTGGGCTAGTAATAAAAAATAATTTTGAGTGTAATGTTATATTTTATATGCCATCTGAACCATCTCCCTGTATTTATATGCTTGTAATTTAGCCTAACCTGTACTTTCTGCATTCATCAATATAAGAAGAACCCAGTGAATGAGTACCTATTACAGGCAAGATCTATGGCCTGGGGACAATTTTATTTTACTCATAAATTTTAATATCCATTCTCTACTGCAGTGAAAATAATGAGCCTATAGTGGTTTTGTCCATCATTACCGAAACCTTTTTTAAAGCTGTGAAAAAGTTGTGACTGATTGGAACTGACCCATGAATCTGAGACTAGGCTTTTTCTCAATTTCTTTGTCAAATGCCAAACAGCCTTTGGACTGCATTAGCTTATCTCTCATCATGAGATTAATCCTGCCTTTTTCCGTTCATCATAATTTCTTGATACTTGTTACAATAAAGAAAGGATAAGATTTTTTTTTTCCATTAAACAACAAAGTATGGGTTTTGTTTTGCTTTTCAATGAATTATTGGCATTTTTAGTTTTGATCATGAATTCCATTAAAAATCATGTTCTTAAGATCATTAGAAATCAAGCTGAATAACTTGGTGGATTTTGGTGCAGTTTTTTTGTCAAACTACCTTAGACCCCTCTAAAAATCTAAACCACAATTTGCTGATGATCACTTCTAGAAGATAACTGTGGCTTTAAGGCTTTTCCAATCCACATATGGAAGATCCAGTGGGAGCCTACCATCACAAAAACCTGGTAGTTCAGGCTTTTAAGTCTGCAGAATCCTCTGCCAATAGACTGTGAATGCGTATTTTCTAGATAAACGCAGAATTGTCATAAACACATTAGAGATGCTTCTCTGAGTAGAAGGCATCTACTGGTCTGGATGAAAACAATCAATGAGCTGGGTTCTCAGGCCTCCAAATATTGTGTCATTTATATCAATACTGACAATTTGGCTCCCAAGTTTCAAAACACTGATCTTTTTGTTTCATGTTTAAAAAGAAATTTAAGCTCCAGCTCTAATGAACTTAATACTCAAGTCACAGATGTGTATAATAATTTTAATTGGACAAGTCATAATTTTTTATGTATGGAGGCTTCAAACAATATATTAAAAAAGTAAGGATCTTATAGTAGAAGACAGAACAGGAACAGCACTAGTATTCATTCTCAAAATTAAGATTTAGTTTTATTATAACATTGCATAGAATTAATCTGTTTCATGTTATGTAAGTTTACCTTGCAGAAGGATAGTATTTTATCTGCTAAAGCTTTCCTAATGATTCACATATCTTGCTTTACTAGCTTCTACAAACTTTCAAGATTAATGTTGTCTTTGAACATCAATCATGTTCTCTAGAAATATATCTCTGTGTTTTGTCGTCTTGAATTCAGAAGTGTTAATTCCTTCTGCTCTGTCATGAAACATCTGTCTGAGGGTTGGGTATGATCAGGAAATCACACCAACAAACTTCAAATATGCGTGTCCTTAAAGTTTGGCTCTGTCTTCTTTCACTCTCGTCTGCTTTTTAAAGTTGTTGGAAATACTTAATGTTCACCAGTTCTTTGAACAGCACATTATGCCCAAAGGGGAAGGGGAAAGTCAGTTGGTTTTGGTGACAAGGGTTGTGATTTGATTTTTATATTGATCTTGGAAAATAGGTCTAAATTTGAAGATATTTCCTGTTTCAAATAGCTATTCTGTTTCCAGAATGAAGTGTAATAGCTCAAATGTTCAGTAACAGAAAAATTTCTTGTGAGACTTAACAACATACCAATCTTTCTCTTTGCTGTAGAGACAGTTGTGGTGGTTGTGCTCTTCTGAAAGAATTTCAGTGTTGGGTTTGCATTATGTTGTATAACCTTCAGTGCAAAACTGCAGTGAAAGGAATGTTTTATTTGCTGAATATTTCTCCCTTATGGCTGCTTTTACAGAGAAGTTGGCTTCTTTCTGACAAGGGTGCGACATGGTGCTGCTGCTGTTCACACTTTTGGACTGCAAGTATTTTTACGTTAATTTAATGAAAGCAGTAAGAGTTTATAATTGTGTTTGCAATGGGGCTAGGATTGCTTTCTTGAGATCATAATTATATCCCAACCAGTTTTACTAGTCCTTTATGAATATTTCTTCTTTTCTGATTTCCCTCTTAGAGACAACTCTGCCATTGAAGTAATTGGAATTCTAGACAGTGTTCCAGGCATTCCTTATGTCTATGAATTCTACAAAATGCGCAAGTCAAGTCAGATCATTCTTGGGGGCTGTTGTAGTGAGTTTAGTCTTTTATCTTCTAGAATTACAAATGCTTGTTTCACCTTTTACTTCATTATATTAAGCTGCTGGCAAAGATGCGCAAACATGCATTTTAAACAGTCTTTTAAGATCAGAAAAAATACTCGGTTACACCAACAGTGGATCAATATAAGCTTTTAGTGGCTATATACAAACCAGACATTTGGAAGTAAAAGCTCTCATGTCTAGCAGTGTACTAAATTAGGCTTATGTATTTCAAGTTAATGTGAGTTATGCTCAGACAAAATAGGTAAAAGAATATTAAAAACATGTAGGTCCAAATTAGCTAGGAGGCTTTTTCCACTGCAGATTTAGTGCTATTTGAAGCTCCCAAAGACATTATTAAAAGCACTTCAGAATTGCTCTCAAGCAGTTAAAAAAACCTTTCACTGCAAACATTTTTGCAACTGAACCTGTGTAAGTACAGAGACTTTTAATAAGCGTTTGAGGTCTCTTCATTGATTTAGATACTTTTGCTTTATGCGGCCTAAATCATGCACATGCTCTAGCCTTTTACAACTGCAGTAATGAAAATCTGTGGTATTTCTTTTTTTTTTTTTTTCACTTCTCCACACTTTAACTTTTTCAAGTACGTTTTTAGTAGTGTATTTTTTCTTTTTTTCTGATATTTTAGTAGCCTTTCCATAAAGGGTCATAAGACCATTTATTTTCCTGGGAGTTCCATGAAAACAAGCAGCCACAGATCTGTCTCCTTCAGATAAATTCCATCCTTCTTAATTCCACTAGTCCTGTACATGCACTAATTAGTAAATCAAAACTCCTTATTTTTTTCTCTGTTCTGCAACTTTGAGATATGCTGAAAAAATGCTATTCCAGTGTCAAGATCAAAGTATCATCTTTGAAATGTTTTTTGGGAAAGTAGGAGAATGATAACTCATCCAGGGGATATTAAACACATTGCCAATTACTGTTGAGTGAGACCTGAATCCAGATCTTTTTGTCAGCTTTTCACCTTGCCACAGTCTGGAATTGGAAGGGTGGTGCTGTCAGCCTCGCAGCTCTACCTGAGCAGCTTCATAAGTTAATTCAAATTCCCATTGAAAACAAGGCTGAATTACCTGTTTCACACTTCCTTTGGCAGACTACAATCAATCAATTCCTCATGAATTTTTTGGTTTCAAAGTCATGCTCTCCCGCCCCTACCCTTCTCATAGCTTAATGTAGCAGAGTAAACATTTAAGGAAGAGATTTCTGAGATGTCTCCTGTGACTAAAGTATTTTACTGATAAGTTGATACTGTGATACACAATGTCTGTGGAATTATGGAATATATAAACAGCATAAGTTAACTGCATTTTGAAGGAAGAAAGAAAAAACAGCTATGCAGTGGGAGCTGAGTGAGCTGTGAATATCGGAGTTTCTCTAAGGAAATGGGTTATTGTCAGGGAGTTAGGCAAATTAATCTGCACAAGAAGATATCCAAATGCATAGTAAGGGTGAGCTGAAACTTTATCTTAGGGAAAAGGAATAAATGGATGTAGCAAGAGGCCTAGAAGAGATGTTCCATTACCTGCAGGAAGGCTTGATGCATTCATACACTGAACTTGGATGTTCTTCCTACACCGCATAGCAGTGGCAGGTTTGTTTCCTGGCCACACTTTCCACCCCACCAAGGTAAATACTTGCTGTTCAAAGGAAGATAAATTTGTGCCTAATTGGGTGGGGATAGTTGAAATGGATGTTGAGATAAATTAAATATGCAAATTAACAATATAGAATTGTTATTTGATCTTTTCATTGTTCAGCTCATTGCTTGAGATCAGAGTTACCTGTCATTTTCTGGAAAACAAACAAACACCACAAAAAAAACCACAACCAAACCAAAACAAACCCAACCAAAAAAAAAAAAAAAAACCACCCCAAACAAACTACTATGTAGGGGACCCTGGCTGGAGCCAGGTGCCCACTAGTCACTCTATCACTCCCCTCCTCAGCTGGGCAGGGGAGAGAAAATATAACAAAAGGCTCATGGCTCGAGATAAGGTCAGGAAGATCACTCAGCAATTACATCATAGGAAACAGACCCAGCTTGGGGAAAAAATAATTTATCATCAATCAAAATCAGAATAAAAAGAGAACTAAAAATAGATTTAAAACACCTTCCACCCCCACCCCCCTTCTTTCTTCCTGGGCTCAAATTCAATCCTGATTTCTCTACGTCCTCTTCCTGAGTGGCACAGGAGGTTGGGGAAGGGGGGTTGTGGTCAGTTCTTCACCTGCTGTTTCTGCTGTTCAGAGGGAGGACTTTTAACACTTTGTCCCTGCTCTAACATGGGGTCCTTTCCACTGGAGACAGTATTCCATGAACTTCTCCAATGCGTGTTCTTCCCACGAGCCGCAGTCCTTCATGAACTGCTCCAGCTTGGGTCCTCCCCATGGGGCGCAATCCTTCAGGAGCAGCCTGCTCTATCCTGGGCCCCCTGGGGTCACAGGTCCAGCCAGCAAACCTGCTCGAGCCTGTGCTACTCTCTTCATCGGGCTACAGCTCCTGCCAGGAGCCTGTTCCAGCGTGGGCTGCCCACGGGGCCACAGCCCCCCTTGGGCATCCCCCTGCCCCAGCGTGGGGTCCTCCCCAGGCTGCAGATGGGTCTCTGCTCCACTGTGGATCTCCATGGCTGCCGGGCTTCTTGGAGCCATTTGGCAATGGTTCTATCAGAAATAGCTGAGACTTGTAGCAGCTTTTCACAGAAGCCTTCCCGGCAGCCTTCTGCTGAGGAAACCTTGCCACACAAGCCCAGTACACAAGAAACCAGTAGTGTTTTTCCTGGCAGTTCTGCAGGTACTATTGCTAGTCCATGGGGTGGAGGATGAGCCACTGGGTTTTGTATCGAGCTGTTCGGTCACATCTCTCTACTCTTCTTAACTTTACTCAAATATGCCTAATTGGTTGCAAAGGCATTATTGTTTCTTGCACAAGTTGCTCTAATTTGAACCAATTAGAATATAATTATGCTATTTTATGCTTAATTAGACTCTCAAGTAGCTTCTTCAGACTAAGGTTATCTCCTTGGCTCTGTATTTTGAGATTTCTCTTGGTTCCAGTGGAAGACTCAGGCTAAAGTAAGAGAGTGTCTAAATTCAAGACGTGCTGCTACTTTTAAGTTCATTAAATTACTGTTCAGGAACTCTGCTATGCTGTAGTTCATTTCTTCCAGAACACTAGAACAAGAACCATATGGTGGTGATTCACTGCACTTGCATTTCTCAGGTTGCTCTATTACTTCCTTTGTAAAGTGCTCAGCCTCTGTTAAGGCCAAACCGTGAATTCTTATAAGTAGTGCCCTTGGAATAGAAATTTCCTCATTATCCCTTATGATAAAGGGTTGTGCCAAATAATCATTTAATTTCACTGCTGTCTTATCATTATTTTTAATACTTTACAGATCCCTAATGCAAAAAGGACTTGGAATTACTCACACATTCACCTTGATATTAAAGCATTTGGAGACTTCTGTGCATACAGAAATCATAAACCCATAATATGATGCTGACTTTTAAAACATTAATGGCTGTGAGCTAACTGTGGATTATTTTTTTATGTGTTTAATTTTTTTTTGTTTGACGAATTCTGAGAAAACAAGTAATTAAAAAATATTCTGACTATGAAAAATGAGGGAAAAAGAACAAAATGCATATGTATGAAATACTGAGGTTTAAGCATTTCTCCATAGTAATTCCAGGAGAATTACATCAACAAGTCATTTGCCTCAGAACCATCTGTATGGATTTGTGCAGCTTTGATATTAGATATGGGTCGATGTAACCTGTGAAGTCACTTTCTAATAAGATAGTTTTCCCTCAGTGTTTACTCCTAAACATTACATCATCTTCATATGCTATTTACTCAAAATGTTCACTAATACTATATATTCAATGTGCTGAATTAAATAGATTTTTGAAATTTTTTTTTGATGGCAGCTAAAATCAGATACTTGGTGTACTTTGGACTTGTGTGTAGTGATCAGGTGTATAAAGAAAAATAATTATATTGTTAATTCTTAATGAATATTGAGTAGATATTTGAGATTATTTTCAGTATAAATCACTGCTATTGTAGTATTTTTGTGGAGAAACGCAGCAGTAAGTAAACTATTCCTGATGGCACAATACAGACAAGGCTGTTAGAGTGTTGTGGCAAGATGAGATAGAGCTTAAAAGTATGATATATCAATTTAATGTCTCTATTAGCTAATCACTGAACCTTTCTAGCCATCTTTTTAAGGTGCAGGGCAAATACTTTGGTTGTATTTTCTTCCTGTGTCATTCAGGAGTGATATCTGCAGTGGTGAAGGGTCCATCTAGTTTAAGGACTAGGATTAGCCAGGATCAAGGTCCTAAACTTTTATCAGTTTGAGCACAAGAACATTGTATGAAAGAATAATAACAACAACATCTCTTTCAGACATAAGACCTCTAGCTATCTCACTTATTCAATACCAACAACAGTATTAACATCACAGTTATGGCAGAACTCCTGTTCTCTTAGATTGAATGAAACTTCTGTAATAAAATTGAGGGATGCTGATGTCCATGTGTGTGGTAGCTTGGTGCCTAGGGCACTTGGTTGGCACGAGGTGAATAGCAGATAAATGTGTTTAAGTGAAGAGAGTGACCTAGCTGGTTGGATCTCTACAGACAGATGGAAGAGATCCCAGGTTTGTTCTGAAATGTTTTGAAATCCCAGTATTTTTCAGATGAGATTGTATTTTTCTGTTCAGTGCTGTTGTGAAGGGATCCTAACCTTGTCAGGGCCAGTGGTGTGTTATTCAACTGCCAGAGTAGAAGGTTATTGAGTTGTCTCAGAAAAGCACCATCTTTTCTACCAAATTTATTGTACAGACCTAGTAATTAGCTTGAACCAGTGTCACTGAATGATCTTTTGTTATACAGATCTAGCCAGCATCAGTGCTCTTCCTATTTCACATATCCATGTGCTCTTGGGTTTCACAGTTTTTCCAGGGGTGGTGCGTATACAAGCACTGCTTGCCTCTGTGTATCTGCACCAGGGGACCCGGGAGAGGTATGCTGTGGTTTATTTTATACTCCTCTTTGGCAAAGCCCTGTTCAGTAGATAGTTCTTAATGTTTAGAAAGAGGGGACGGAAACTTTCACCTCCTAATGATAAATGCATATATCAAGTGCTAGTATTAAAATGGAATACTTGAACTTCTGAAGAGCTCACATCATGTAGAGGAAAAAAGATTGCGCTCTCTGAGAATTTTTTTTATCAGTGGCAAAATGTATCACCATCCTTATGATTAACTGAATTGGAGATTTAAATGTACAGACACTTACTTAAATAGGTGCCTGAGGTTCACCCAGATGGGCTGACACATAAAGTAGCAGGAAATTACACCAATTCGAGCCTGCCCATACTCTAATTACATCTGCTGTGCATTATTTAGTGTTACAAATCTCAAATCCCTGACAGAATAACGCTTTCTGAACCAGCTTTTCACTGCCAACTAATGCAATGTGTAATTCCACCTGCCTGGGGTCTATTCTTCAGGGTTGATGACCCCTGCAGGTGGTAGAGAGATGCTGCAATACTGCAGATGTCTAAAAATCCATGCAGATCCCAGTGAGCTTATTGTCTAGCAGCTGCTGATGGAGACTAATGGCACCCAACTATTTATATACCCAGCTATTATATTTTCTAATTCACTGATTTTAGCAGCAGAGAAACCTGATCTCCCTGGCTGCCTGGGGCTTTGAAACTTGCTCACTAGTGTTGCAGTTCTTGACCTAATCAGCAGTGCCAGAAATTAAAAGAAAGCTTTGGAATGAAAAGGTATTTGACCTGCTGTACTAATCTTTTTACCTTGAAGTTGCTTAACAGACATAAAAGAAGAATTCTGCTTGCATGTACTGGAATGACAACTGTGATAACAGTTGATATCAATTAGGATCTGTAGGGTTAGTTTTTGCTTTCCTCTTTTGCCCCTCCCCAAAGTACAAAAACTAGTATCAGTATATATGGTAATCCTATGTGGCATTAATTCCATATGTCATAGGTGGAAATATTTTTTAAACCCCTTCAAAAATCCTGAACTGTTTCTGGTTACTCAGTTTGACTCTATGCTTTTCTTTGATTCTTCATAGCACATAGATTTTTCTCAAATGTAATTATCTTCATTTCTTCATATCTTTTTGACACATTCTTCTACTTTATCTCATTAGTAAAGTCCTAATTCTACCTTTGCCAAAGGCAACATTACCTGTATTTTTATATCACTTAGTGTGTTCTATGACCTTTTATCTGAGATTAATGGTTCCAAAGCATAAATATGGAAAGGATTTCAAAGTATTTCTGGACAAGTGAATGAAACAGTCTGCAGCGTTTTAGTTGGGGAACACAGTTATGAAGCAAAATTAAACAAGGCAAGTATTGTGTTATTAAACCGTGATCAATTACAACATTTTTAAAAATGCAAATATATACCTGTAGCCTATACTGGAAAGAAACAGATGTTTCCTGCTATATGAGAGATCTGAGACAGAAAAATCAAAATTTACTATGAGGAACCCCTGTCAATTTTCAACTCTGCATATTATATTATTAGTCTTGTTTAATGTGAGGTTGAGCTAATGCAAAGCTTTTGTTAGCTTTTCAATTGTAAAACAAACAAACAAAACCCCAAAAAACCCAAACAAAACCAAACAAAATAAACACCCTTCAAAGAAATATAACATATGCTTTTGTTGAAATCAGAAGTAATCAAACATTCATGACTCTGTGTACTGGGTTTTGGGTGGTCTGAGTAAATGGAAAAGAACAAGGGAGAGCTTAAATTGGCACTCTTCTCCCCTGTTTTCAGCCACTCACCATTTGTCTCTCATGGATGTTTAGCAATCCATTTCTAATCCCCTCAGATGAGAACAAAGTGTATGTAACACTTATTTTTCACTTTTTTCCCTTGAACAGATGCTTTATCCACAATGCATGCATACATCTGATTTGTTTCAGGAAGCTTATGTAATTTGGTTGCATGGTTTGCATATTTTTTTCCTTTAGGGGATGATATGTGTGTGCACTAATAAGCAAGAAGCTTGCATTAGAAATCATGTAGCATAGCATTATTTCAGTAAATGCATTGGTATTAAAATGAATCGGGAGTCATCAGATAAAAGCATAGTGTAGAAACAGAAGCATCTCTGAAGGTCTGGGGAGGTTGTTTATACAATATGGGGAGTCACCAGGGTAAGGTTTGTGGCTAATATTCAACTTCTCTAATTTCTTCTACCATCCTTTGAAACTTCCTCCTACATGTGGAGAAACACAATGTTAGCTAATGTTTTTGAACAAGAGGCTGTTTTGCATTCTGCCTTTATCCCACTGTTATGTGAGTTTTTGGAAAAAAAAATTAGCTCAGATAATCCAAGAGTAACTTGGGAATTAATAAGGCTGAATTTCTATGAAGACTTGTTGCTAACCAGTTATGGGTTGTGGATAGCACAAGTTGAGGGAGAGTCTTGGGGCTGTTCAGCATCACACCACTAGCTAATAGTATTGCAAGGACTTCCACCTTCCCTCCAGTCATTCCTGGTGCCTGCTGTAAAGACTGGGACTAGATAGCCAGCAGCAGTGTCCTGAAAATAAGCATCTTCCTTCTGTTTTATCTTTATTTCTTCATAGCCAAGCAAATGGTCAGACAGAAAGCTTGTTGAGGTTGCTTTGATGTGGAATTTGAAATGTAAGCAGCTTTAAGTTTCCAAACGTGATGTCTACATTTTAGGTATGATTCTGTAGTGATTTTGCTTTCCCTGGCATATTAAACTAATGCATTTGAGTGCATTCAAAAGCAGAATGAGTTAGGTGCTTGATTTGAGTAGATCTGAGGTTCCAGTGGATGAAGTCAGAGTACGTGCTGCATTTTGTGCCCAGGTAGACTGGATATGAAAACATGCCCTTTTTCTGCATGTCATGTTGGGCACTTTTCTTTAAATTTCTTCAAAAATAAATATCCTTTACTTCTTTTTTATGGTCAAAGAGTCTACAATAAGTTGGTGCCCCATTCATACCCTGTTGAATTACAGAATGTTCCTGAGTGGCCTGAGAAATATTATACCCCTTCATCATGCAGTCATGATGACTTGACTTGGAGTAGTCAGACTATCACGGACCAAGTACTCCCAATTTCTGATTCCCCATGAATCAGAATCAATCAAACTCAATAATTAGTGGCAAATTCTTAAGCAGACATTTCCCCCTCATCCAAATAAAACTGTTGCTCTTGTCTTTGTGCCCCTTCTACTACCCATGTGTCATCCTTGAGCCTTGACTGAATGTGACTTTTCCCTTGGAGAGAGCATATTCCAAGCTACTGTTGGTGTATTGCTGGCTTTATCAGTGCATTGGAATTTGAATTCAGGATCTACCACTTTTTCAGTGACTAAACAAACAAAAGGGATTCATCATAAAGGCTGGTGGAGGAAGCTCAAATGTGAACTGTGTGTTACCTGCCTCTTGGATGCTATCCAAAACTCTAAGAAATTTAGATTAGGATTCTGCATACACAGCAAGCATTCAGACTATATTGGGCAAGCTCTTCAGTGGAAATGTGTATGGGTACTTCTGGAGTGGTGCTAGACAGCTGGGGTAACTGAGTAACAAAGGTCAGAACTGGGCCATAAGTGTTTAGAAAAATGTAATTTATGTCAGATTTTATGTTCAGTCATCTTTATTTGTAATATTATTGATCACTGATCAGTGAAGAAGTAATACAGGTCCCCCTGGGGCATGTTGTTATGCTGACATATCAGTGTTATTTACAAACTGTTTGAAGCATCTCTGTCAGAAATGTATGGAGTATCAAATGACATTAAGTCACAATAGGATGCAAATTAGTTTTCTTCTCTCTAGTGGTTTACAAAGCTTTCATCGTTTGTGAATTATGAAAATTAAATTTCACTCAGGGTCACAGAAACTACCTGTAAATCTATTAGCAGAAAATACAGCTTCAAGGGCAGTGTGCAACTGAAACAATTTTTTGTTTTATCAGAAATTCATGCTTGCAAGTGCTACATTATTTCAACCAACTACCACTTTTGCACGCAAGTTCCTTTCTTTGATATGGCTGTGTAGGTAATAATTCTTTTTTATGTAACTTCTGTGAGAATACAAAAACATTCTTGAATGAAAACCATACACAGTTCTAACAATAGTGAAATGAAGGCTCTTATATTCCCAGTGTTCTGAATAGAAATCACAAGCATTCATTTAGTGGAAGGAATAATGGTTCTTAGGGTTTTAAGCATAGTATTTAATACCTTAGTGAAATGCAGTTGATGGTAGAATTTTTTTATGAAATCATGGGTGTTTTGCCTTGGGAAACCCAGAGGCCCATGAGCATGCAGAGTGCTAAGTATTTGAGACTCATCTTAATCATCCACAACTGAAATGCAGAAGATAAACTCTCTGGGATGGGTCCTTCTGCTATGGCCATGCTTGGAGTCCTTGCCAAGAATTTGCACAGGGACTACACTGCATAGCTATGTGTCCCTGTTCTCACACTAGTGGTGTAGACAGCAAGGTAAATTGTATTTTACCTGGCTGCAAGATAAACCCACGTTGCTTTTTAAAATTTATTTTTTTTTACTGGATACATCAGTCTGGTTTGCTGCAGCAATTCAGAAGTCATCTTCAGCTCTGATGCATTGTTCTCTTGCCATCTTCTGCCAGTGTTCACAGACATTGGACTCTTCTGTGCTGCTATGAATAGACTGTCTGGGGGCACACACTGAAGAGCATTAATGTCCCTTCTAGTAGACAATGCTTAAAGCAAGCAAAAAGGGTCAGAAATAGAGTGCTGGACCCCTGTTTCTTTGTTTCTTCTACATACAACAGCACAGACTTTGTGGCAGCAATATTGCTAAATGAAGTATTCTCCTTATTTCTTTTGTGCAACAATTTACATGAAAAATTTTTAAAACCATTTTGAATATTTTATATGTTATCAAGTTTTCATATGGAATATTTGTCACATGCTATTTTGAATACATTTTATCTGAGTTGCAATACAGATTTGTTGTACGTTTTCCACTAAATGTCTTTGAAAGTCTTCACTGCCGAACACCACTACTGTTGAAGGCTTGGATCACTTTACATCTGCAGTCTGATCATTTTTTATGCTGATGTAATATTGTTGGAATTATGTGGAATTGCAGAAGTGAACATTAAGGAAGCAGTGTTTAATAATAAAACAGTATATTGAACAAGGCAAAACCACTTAAAGAACAGTAAAACAAGACAAACTGCTTAAATCAATGTTCTTTATTTAACCTGATGTTAAAAAAAAAAAAGTTTAGAGCATTAGACAATGCGGTTATTTTCATATAAGGCAAAAATAAGTATTACACTGGAGTTCTCTGAAAAACACTGATAGGCCCTTTTTGAGGAGCTGCTTCTCACTTTCCTCAATCCTCTGGAACCTGATTACTGAGCAGGGATATACCAAGAGAAGAATTTTCTCAGGCACATATGTACATATGGAATCTTTATCGTGGGACTCGAGGAACTAGCATTTTATTCATATTCTTTGCATTTGGGTAACTATGGGTAAGTCACTTCACATCATGTCTGAAGATTCTTTATCCATAAAATGATGTATTTATAAAACATTGAATACTGACAGAAAGGGTGTATCGTGCTGATATATTATCACTTATTTATCTAGAAGTTGTGTTTAGTCTTCTAGGATTTGTGATCCTTCCTTTTTGGTGGTGATTTGTTTGGGGTATTTTTCTGCTCATAATGGAGGAAAACATAAGGAGTGGGGGTCTTGATGAATGGATTCTCTATAGCTTCAGAAAGGTTTTTCTTCTAGAGATTTGCTCTAGACTAGATTAGCTCCCACTTCATTAAGTTTGACACAAGAATTACAAGATAAAACTTTCTTGATAAAGGTCATAGAAATCAGTGCAGAAAACTGTAATGGATCCTGTGTCTCCTTTGGTTAAAAATCTGTGATTTGATCATGGTAAAATATGTAATAATGAAAATATGCAAGTCTTTTCAGATGAAGTATGAGAAATACTCTTATAATTGATGTTTTATTTCACTTTCAGAGAAGAATTTGCAAGTACATGAGGATGGGGAAGGTGGAAGTTAAGATTTTTATTGGAATTTGTAAATATAAAACTTTAAAGGAATCAGAGAAGTTAATTTCAGGAGTTACCTCTCCATATTAGAAATGTATGTGTCTCCAAGAATTCTCTCTAAAAGTGATGATCTTGAGGTCACATCAGTGCATGGGCGGTTACTATATATACATGAGTTCTAGAGGATTGGGTTGGGACCCTGGGAGAAGTGATTTGGCACTAAGCAGCCTTTCTTACTAAACTTTTGGATTGGCTTTTGGTATCCATGCAGATGTGGCCCTGTTGTCAGCCATGTCTTGTAGCCCTGGGATGGGAGCTGTGTGCTGCCCAGGAGTTGGCCTGCCCACTGCTATTCTACGAGAAGCTTCTGCCTTCTGTCTCTGAGAAGGGGTAGCTCCTTTTCCTTCCAAAATAAGGTAGATTTTCTTTCTTTTGTTCTTTGTAAAGAAGAAAATCAGATCAGTAACTATAGAAACAGGCAGTCTGGTCAGGCTAAGAATGAAGGAGACTAGAAGTGAAAAACAGTAATATGAACCAATAAATCAGATACTCTAATTATGGATAACACATAATAGAAACTAACCTGGGAAGTTCACCACTCTGGATGCTCAGCTGGCAAATGTCCTTTGCATGTGGGGTACTTGATCTCTGTAATCAATAGTATGAACAAACAATTGTTTGACATCATTTTACCACCGTAATCATCAACATTTGGATCAATAAAGAGCATTAAATGGTTTCTGAAAAGAGAAACATTTCTGCCAACATTAATACCCCTGAATTGGCCTATAGACTTGTTAGGTTCCGTGGTCTGCTAAGAGATAACACAATGAAAATAAGGGATGGAAAAAAGTTTTCATTATGACTTCTTCCTAACCAAGTAGATAAGCTTCATAAAACTGTCAGTAAGTGCAGCACTGAATGCAGATAGTCACACCTGCACACCTGCACTGTAGTGAAGTACCTGGTAGTACTTTCACTACCTCTGAAAGTACTTCAGATTTTTTCTGGTTTTGGGGATGCAGCTGCAGCCAGATCAGAGGAGAGTTTCCTGGCATTAGGATGAAGTTGCTTCAAGAGAAACTGCCTTTTCTCAATAATGCGATGCTTTGGAAGGACCATCCTGCTCTGAACTCCACAGAGCAGAGAAATCCCTGATAAGTAAAATTTTTTAAATAATTTGGCCTAACTCCAACTGTTGAGAGCCAAGCCTAACAGCAGTGTTTAAGGTGACACCTTATATAGCTAAAAGCTGGTAGTTTTGTTTTTCATGTAATACAAAATTTATATTTGTGTATGAAACACAAGGTCCAGCAACTGAAGTATTGACACTGATGTCTGACACTTCTTAGGGTAAGGAGCACAACATTTTTGCTTTTTTGAAATATTTGCTACTAATTAAACAATGAAACAACAACTGGGGTCTAAATAGCCAGATGACCACTGCAGTAGACTATATTCAAAAGACATCTTGGAGTTGGATGAGAGAGCTATTAATTTATGCAACAGACAATTTAAATCTTGTTGCCAGATTAAAGATCAATGGTTGATGGGAAAGAAGTTGTAACTGTCTGGAAAGGGTCAGTTCTTTTGATCTGGTTTAGAGGCTCACAGGAAGCAAAGGTTTCCAGATTCAGCTCCTCTCTGTAAATGCAGTGTGAGGGCAGAGAGTAGCAGACCTGCCAGCAGTTTTTAAGAGCTTTGTGGTTAGATACAGGAAGAAAAAGAAAAATCTAACAGATTCAATTTTGGGAGAAGTTATGCATAGTTTTGTTTTAGTCAACTTTCTCATGTCTGGTTTGCACATCTGTAAAAAAAGAAATTTATTCCAGTCTAGATTGAATTAGGGTTGGTTTCAAGGTAACTGGATATAAAGGGAACTCCATCCTTGCTTTTGAAGTGGTCCTTACATTTGGCATCAGGAACTACCAGTAGCTGCCTTCTCTGAGCTGTTCTGAGTGCTCTGGGAACTGCTCCTGCAGATGTATGGGTAGAGATAACATTTTTCCATGGCTAGTGTTGACAAAGCTGCCAAACACTGTGGGGTGGATGCTTTGCCATGATGATCAAGAGGGGAGTTATGAAATCTTTGGGATTAGTTTAATTAAAGGGATGTAAATGTCTGGTAAGAAGTGCAGATGTTGAAGTTCTCTGTATATACTTATATAAACAAGACCCCTGATTTTCTTCCTGAAATAGTGATTTAAACTAAAATAGGCTTATGCTGCACTGAGAATAAAGACAGAGTAATAGGTGTGCATGTATTTAGATTTATGCCAAATTTACACATGCACAACTGAGTTTTTCACTTTGACTTTTAGAATATTATTTCAAGATACTTTTGGTAGCCTGGGATGTTTTGCAGCTCTGATTTGGTGTTAGATCCTTTGCATATATCTGTCCCTTTGAAACTGGTCAAAAGACCTCATAAAAGGTGGGATAATCATAAGAACATATTGTACTGATGAAACTTCTCATAAACTTATGACATTTTTCTTGGAAAGCAGAAAATTCAGGTACAAGTGAAACAGGCTTACTGTGGGTTCAGGGTGACACCATTGTTGGCTGCTTGGTACCCTTTCCACTGTGTGAAGCCAGGAGATTTCAGGATGCTGGGTTAAAAGTGGTTCATTAGCCACAAGGTCCAAATTTTGTAAGTGGAAAGGGGGATTAATATTAGAACTGACAGATAAACTAAATTGTTTAGGTTCCAGGTTATCAGCTTCAGTGATCTTATTAAGATAGATAACTTGGGAGATTTTCACAACTCTGTTCAGCAGAGAGTGGAAAAAACCCTAAAATCACTGGAGTTGCCATAAATAACAGAACAGGACTCTGGTCAGTTGTTTATATAGGCAGCTTAAATAGCACCTGAATCTAGCAGCGAGAGTGCTGAAGAGACTGTCAGGTTCATTAGTGGCCACTCAGTACTACAGCAGGAACTTGTTTGTGTTTGCTATTGCTCACATCCCAATCCTTACTCCTAGGTCATAGATCCTCTGGACAGTGTCTTTTCAGTGTTTCCCGTTCTTCTTAAAAAACAGAGGGATGGGCTGGTGGCAGTTGCTGCTCCTTCATGGTGTGGGAGGCAGCGTGGCTTCATGCTCCTCCCAGTGCCGAGATGATGTGAGTCAGACCCCAGGAAGGGAGCAAACTGTGTTCCCCAGCTCTCTTTGGACATATGCAGCAGTGCCTGTGTGCCAGAGGGAGACCTTCCAGTGGACCTTGAAGGTCTGTCAGCTTGGGAAGGATCCTGCTCGCCTGCATTAACACAGACGTCTCTCAGCAGTGGTAATGAGACTAAGGAAGGTGTGCGCAGTGGGTGCAGTTGCTGCTGGTAGTAGCCTGGGTTGCAAGAGTCCTCTGTCTGGAGTTTTATTCCCTGATATGTGGAAGAGGGGAAACACACTAAAACTGGCAGAACGTTTCAGTTAGATGTTTTCCATGTGAAACTTAGGTGGCAAGGTTTCTTGTAGGTAGAGAGAAGGATTAGAAAAATCCTGTTCTCATTGGACCAGAACTAATGGTTTTTTTTCCCTTGTGTTTTCCACTTTGGTTCCTCATCTAGCAAAACTTCTGTATAAAATGAAATGGGGCTTGACTACTGCCTTAGAATTTAATTCTAATATATAGTAGCAAATTTGATAGATGTGACCAGATTCATGTGTTTATTGAGGCAAGCTTGACTGTAAATTCATAGTGGCTAAAGAATAAAAGCATCTGACAGAGCAAACATCTGACATCTGGTACATTGTTAAAGCCACAAAATTGTTTCTATGGATCCAGCCTAGTAATGAATATAGTTTAATGAGCTGTAGAATACTGCATTGTATAATATTAAAATGCATCTGTTTACATTTTATTTTACTATGTTACATAATAATATTTCAATTTGTCCTGTTGAAGTACACCCTTTGTAGGTTTTCAGGAAAGTAAACAGTTTCAGAAGAAAGGACAAGAAATTCCTTATAGTAGTAAAACCCGTATGCAGTATAAAAAATGGAAACATCAGAATTTGCAAAGCAGAGTGACTTCTTCCTCAACTTCTACCAAAACTTTAACTACACAGTTTTTTGCATGGGTAAAACGTAACAGAATAAAAGTCACATGTTCTTATAAGAATACAAGGCTTCTGTGTTGTGTGGGTAAAATGATTTAAACATACAGTATGGGAATAATTGTATTTTTTAAATTAAAAAAAAAACATTAATGTAGTACAATTGCATTGCTTGTTCCTATGGAAGCAAGAAAATGTTAGATTGTTTGAAATGTTCTAGATACCCATCAGTCTCTCACTGATGTGCTCACTGAGAAGCATGTGGTGACCAACCCTAGAAACGTTCATTAGAATACGTGGTGTAAATGTACTTCGGTCTATACATTTTATTGTAGTTGTTGATAAAACACCACCATCAGAGTGTTAAGATATGATGTCTTGGTTTGATCTAGTTGAATAGCAAAAACCAACCAAATAAAAACCTGAAGGATTTGTTTCCACATACAAGCATGTAACATTACTTCACTGTTGTGAATGTACATGCTTAACATAGTTGTGTCCCCAGTAATGCCTAGGACGCACCACTAATCAACCTCATAATTGTCAGTAGGGTACAAACATTATTGGACAGAATTGCACTCAAACTATGTTTCAGTACTTTGATTTTAAGCTTCTACTGGGCAACAAATGTGTAGTATAGATGTACTTTTCCGCAGTACTTTGACTCTACTGATCCCAAGTTGGTATGCAAATAATCTGAGTCTGCTTTTATTATGATTTCAATTTTTACATCAATTTTAGAAAGGTTTTCTGCTCTGTTGTCAGTTGTCTCCTTGGAATACTTTTGCCTCTAGAAAATATTTTAAGTTAGAATTTACTGTTTGATGGCTGAAATTTTTCACCTATAAAATCTATAATCTGATTGTATTATTTTTCATGAGAACATAAAATCTTTACAGGCTCAGATCAAAGTACTGTGTGGCTTGAAGTGTATACCTAGGGGAAGGTACAGGAACAGAACATATCTGTAGTAATACTTTACTATAATAATCTTTCAGTAAACAATTTACTGCTGAGAGATTTCCTGAGCCAAAGGTGATCTCTTTAAGTTTAGTAATGTCTTGCAATTTTTTTTACCCATGAACGTGTCAGTCTTCTTTTCTACTATCTCTAGTGCTGCAGAATAAGGAGTTCCACAGCTTATGCATGGGCTCTGTGAAGAGCCATTTTCTTTCTTTATTCTGAATCTTCACCTTGCAGGCATACAGTGGTGCTTCCAGCCCAGCTCCCTGTGATCTGTAATTCAGGCGCCACATGATATTTTTGCATTGAAAAACCCTTCACTGATTTTTTTTAAGTGAATTTGCATAACTACTTTTCTTAATCAAAGTTTGGAAATGGTGCTTTCCCGCACCTTCAATTCAATATTTATAAGCAAGATTTGTGATCCTGAAATTAGTAGTCTCATCTAAGCCGTTTTGGCTTTTTACTGCCTTACTGTTCAATTACACTGCGATCTGATCCATTTGCTCTGAAACTGCCTGCTGCTGCGGAGCTCTCATGCTTCTGGGATTCCCTGCTGAGTGACAGTGAGGTCTTATTCCTACCCACTTGCAGCTGAAACATCTGGGGTGGTAAGCAGTAAGTACAGAATACAATATCTCCCATTCTTTGTTGTAAAACAGAGGATGTTCCCCATAGAATGGTTCTCTTTTGTCCCACCAAACTGAAGCCATACTGAGAGCACAATCCTTGGTGCAAATCACAAATGGAGTCAGTGAACATAAAATATTAACATAAGCAATAACGTACCCTAGGCACATACAGCCCTTATGACCGTGTTGGTTTTTTTAAGGCAGTGGTGTCAACTTCATGGTGCAGCTTTCTGTGCCTCATAAAGGTGGCCATAAAGAGAAACCAGCCTAATCCAGTGGTCTGTAATGGTGACACTCCTGAAATGCTTCAGAGCACTGTACGAAGGACTGCTCCCTGCAACTATTGGTACCTCTGCTTTGCGAATTCTGCTGCATGAAATCATTCCATAAATTACTATCTTGACTCCCATGAGTTCAGGTGTATCAGCTTCTTTTAAGAGAAGCTCTGGCAAGTAGCACCTTGTATCAGTATATGTTTGAATTTATATGAGTGTGTTTATGTATGTATTTTAATTCTGAGTCTTTTGGTTATAAAAGATTCAGTTCTCTAGCGAGATCAGAAGTACGTGAGGTACCCACAAATTAGAAAAGTCATTTCTCTTATCCTGTAGTCACTGTAGTATTTATAATGGAATTTTTGCTCATATGTCTTTGATACTCAGCCTGCACACTAGTTTAATCCACTTTTGCCACTTAGCATTGTAGTACGACTGCATCCTTGAATGTTGACTTCAGGCAATGTGTACTTTGATCGGCTTCTCAGCCCTCCTTCTCAATCATGTTTCTGTCTCTGAGGTCAGAATCTTGACAGTAAGGCATAAAGCCATGAAATCTGTATTAGTTCCTGGTCATGTTACTGCATCCGATGTTGACTCAGTCGCTCTGAAACTGTTTGGCTCCTGCACATGAATTATGCCTCCCTGTATCTGCTTGCTTGTGTAGGGGGAGGGAGTGGGAGTACGTGTGCTGCATAGGGCTGTAGGATACAGGATTTTCAAACCTCACCTGCACTCTGATCCATCATTCACTTTTAAAGTGAAACAGAGTTTGAGGACTTAGTTTCTTCTCTCTTTTGACTCAACTTCCTGTACTGTTGTGGTATGAACTTTGGGCCAGATGGTGTTAAGTCAAGCTCCAATGACAGTGTCAGAATGAGCTGAGTTTTTAGGAGAAGACTGGCTGTCAACCTTCCATTCATAACTTACTTCCATCCCAGACAAGTGTAGATATGGCAGGAAGGGGATTAAGTTAAGTTGTTCTTTTATTCAATACGTACTGACTAAAAGAACAGCTTTGGATTTATGCCAGTGGTGAAGAAGCAGCCAGTAAGTGACTAGGGTTTATAGGAAATCCTACTTGTTGCTACGCCAGGCCGGTTACACAAGAGCAGATATTAAAACTGCAATAACATTGTTACAGAAAGTAAAGCTACATTAGGTAATTTTTAAAAGGTTCTAAAGCTTTATTACCTATGATTTTTTCTTTTTCTTCTGCACACACATACCACAAAAATCATAATGCTGCAGGAACCTATTTTGCAGGCAAAAAGATATGAAAAATAGGACTAATAAAATTCAAAACTCTGTAGTAAAAATAAACTTCTAAAAACTCATTTTTCTATAAAATATGTAGTATGTGTAGAAGTCTTGGCACTGTGGTTATATAAATGTTATACAGACACTTAGAAATGACGCTGTCATTCTCACCCATACCTGTAAGAGCACTGTTATGTCTCATCATGTATTTTATACATTCTCTGTGCACTTATATATTTCTGTTAATATTTCTGATCAGTTACAGGTGAAGGAAAATGTAGTGGTTTGCCCTTCTGAAAGTGCATGAAGGAAGAGTAATACAATCTCAACTGCTTCACAATGAATTTCAAATCTTAGCTGTATCAAAATGGCGAATCACCCATCCTAGCTTGTTCTTTACCTTTTGGCAACTCATGAACAATTTTAATTGACTCCTTCTTGCATTAGTCACCATTTCACTGCAGAGAAAATATGTCCCTGCTGGTCCTGTTTGAAATGAGCTTTGTAAATCAAAACCACTGTGCTATTTCATAACCATTATGGCACTTCTAAAAAGTTAAATCTGAGAATGCTTGAACCGCTATCAATTTGATTCCTTTTAAAGCCACTGGGCTAATTATGGCAATGCATATGTAAATGTAATTAGAGATGACATGCATGCAAATAATTTCAAATTCATCTTGATAAATATTTCACTAATTCTGTAACAAGGATGACATTTGATCAGGAAGCAACTGCTTAGAGCTGCTTTTCATTGAAATGTCACAAACATTTGAAGAGGAATGTCTTGGTTGTGTATGTTCTCTCAAGGAAAAGAGGATGAGTTTAGTCCTTCTTTAATTTCTAATCAGTCTTATTTTTAAATGTGCACAGTTTGACACGGGTTTTCAAGACATGTACTGCTACCCAGTTGCCAGGAGTTTTAAAAGACAGACTGTGTGCAGCCTCTGTGTGACCGGGCAGTGAGCAGAGAACGGTGTGTGATACCACAGTTGTAAAATCAACAGGAGTCTAATTATGACAGCCTGAAGCTGTTTATAATTACAGTGTTTAATTAGGTGAGACACAAACAAGGAGAGAGTTCATTTGGTCAACTTTCTCTACAGCACTTCATTCTGATGGGATATAACATCCCTGTACTGACCAACTAATCAAAACAGACTTTTAAACTGCTTTGACAATTTTTTATTGTTTTGAACATTACAATCTACCTATAAAGAGCAACTCTCCTTGAGAATAATTGGATGCAATCCTTCCCAAGCCACGCTTTTTCCTTTTGAAAACTGAACTATATTGTCCCAGAAAAGCTGTTTGGTTATCTACTTAGTTGCATATGGTATGTTGTAATTGGCAATCTCTTGGTCAGGCAAGGCATTTCACAGCACTGAGGTCTTCCCTGATGATGAAAGCAGACAGTTGCAGTGCAGGTGCCCCAGCCAAAATGACCCAGGGATGTGCTGGCCAGGTCTTAACCTGGGGCTATCCACAGAGCTGGGGGTTCTTTGCAGAAAGCTGTCCTGTTGCTTTAGAGTAGAACTGCACAGAACGCAGTGATGAGAAGCTACAAGATGACAGTAGACATGCCTAAAGCCATGGCTTTGTTCTCTAAACCTTTGTTTGCTGATCTGTTGTTTGGAACCTTCTAACCATAAAAACATATGTTCCAGTTCTGACCGGTATCCGATCTTGGCATGTCATCCCCCACAGCAGTAAATACGTAGGAAGGAGAATAAAAAACGAAAAACTTTTAGTAATATTTCCCTTAGAAGACGCAGCCTCTAGCAATTTGTTCCTTGAAGGGTGTTTTGAGCTGACTGCATCTTATGTGTAATTGGTCTTGAGGTATTTTTCCACCTTTTACCTATTTTCCTCTCTTAACAGCATCCATTGTCCTGTCCCAGCAGCACCCCAACAACATGATTCTCTGTTTTTTTAGTGGAAGCTACTCTTTTACCTTGAGATGTCCCTAGTGAAGTGCAGTTTTGATAGGAGCCTTTCATGTAGTCCTGCCAAGAGATTAGGTTCCCAAACGTGATGTGGTTCCATTGACACAATGTGGGCTGTGTATGCTTCCTTTATACACACTGTGTGTTTCATACACACTGTACTTTTCACTGTGGTGACAAACACCAAGAGTTAAAATGCGACATTAATGTGTACATTTTGGGTGCAGAGGAAGATAAGACTTCTACTGCAACATGGCAGTTGCTGGTATGTGTTTTGTTATTTTTTTGTATGTGGGAGATTGCTCAATTTTTACTGAGAGATAAAGGTGATTTTTTTATCAAAATGTTTTTGCCAGAAATGCAAGATCACTTATATAATTTTTCCATACATTTTTGTCAAGTTACATTTTTATGAAAAGGGGAACGTGAAAATTCTAAAGGAAATTGTCACGTAAAATTATCTGAGTTTAAAAAAATGTATGCCAATATACTCCAAGGAAATTTCTTGCTGGAGCTGACACTTCAGTTATAGAAGAAAAATACCCCACCTTCATTGCTTTTTTGCTGTAGTGGTCACTGCTTGCTGAGTTCTGTACTCAAAGCACAACAGTGGGAGGTATGCAAAGCAGAAGTTGTAAAAGTGCTGCAAAAATACTGGAAAATTGTGGTATTTTCTCATTCTGGCCTTCAGTCAAACTGAATTAGCAAAATATTTTACTAAACTAAGACTTAATATAATCATTTATCTTAAATCTCAGAGAATAGTTCATTATTATTTGTAATTGCGTGGCCATTACAACTGTAGGGTAAGTTAATAAAAATGACTTACAGTGCTGAGTATTAATTTTTGACTAACAAGTTGTAATGCTTGCTTCTGTGCTTCAGGGATTGTTTCTTCTTTAATGCAATTAGCATTTTTATGCTGAAGGAGGCATGTTCTTACTCAAGCCATAAATTATTAAGCAACACTAAATAAAAAATCTGAAGTACGCATATATGCAATTCTGTGTGTTTCTTCAGGCAATTAATTTTTAATTTAACATTGTCATATATTGGCAGTAACTTCTAGCACAGTAAAGTTGTTTTATCCATTTTATTGTCATTTAGTAAATCAACTGTAGGCTACATACACAAACAAGTGCTTTTCAAGCCAGTGTGTTGAATTGAGTTATTTTATATTTCTGTATGCTTTCCAGAAAATAAGCATAAAATGGAATGATAAACCTGACTCAGAATAAATCATGTTAAAATGAGGAAGCAGAGTGTATTGAAAGATTATTTAATAGAGTTCCTGACCATCAGTCTTGGAACCAATGTTGTTTAATGTTTTCAGTAATAGCTTTGGCACAGAAGTGGAGTATTCTGTTGGAATTTACTACAGAATCAAACTTAGGTGGCATCCTCATTAGAGGAGATGGATTTAATTGCTGGGCAGAAAGTGTGGAATGACATTCAGGGTGGAAATTTTTTTTTTTTTTTTT
>NW_010260226.1:26429-26658 GCF_000690775.1 Eurypyga helias
TAGTGCAAAATACAAAGTAATGAATTTGGAACAAAATAACAATGTTCCACATCAGTCTTTTTTGGGGAAAAGAAATAGTTTGAAGTAAAAATTGATCCAGGTATGACTGAGTTGCCAGTGTGATGTAACTGGGGTGAAAAAGGGAAATTCAGTTGCCCATTGCATCATTCAAGATCCTTCTGTAGAACTACTGGAGTGTTAGACCCCTATGCAAAACCCTATTATACTC
>NW_010260226.1:26777-26978 GCF_000690775.1 Eurypyga helias
AATTTCTTTTTTCTGTATTAAGTATCATGTTAGATGCTAATAGGCCACTATAATAGTTAAATCCTTAGAATTCCTACTTACATGTGAGAAATAGAAGTGACCTGGGGTGCTTTGACTTTGGAATGAATAGTTTTTGATGCTTTATTTTTTGATTTTCTATTCTTAAAATCACTTACTTAATTATTTCAGAATACATAAATT
>NW_010260227.1:0-321 GCF_000690775.1 Eurypyga helias
GGGGACGGGGGGTGCATACCCGGGGGTTCCACCGTGCCGTGGCACCAGCACGGGCTGGAGCTGTGCGCCCCCAGCCCCAGAGCGGGTGCCAGGAGGGCGCAGAGCATCCCACCGCCGCCCGCCTGAACAACAGCCAGGAAGATGAAAAGTGCCATAAATTATTCACTCACAAAAGAGACGAGAAGGGGGAAGAAGGGGAGGAGGAAAGCCTGCGAGGAAGGGATACTTCACACAAATTAGAGAGACCCAGTGGGAACGGGGCCCTGCGGGGGGGCCACGGCGGGCAGCACTGCCGCACGCATTAGGCACAAGCAACCTGGG
>NW_010260228.1:0-4906 GCF_000690775.1 Eurypyga helias
TCCCTTCTTCTCCCTTCTCCCTTCTCCCCCTTTCCCAAACTCCTCAAATGACCCCCTTCCCCTTCCCGAGACTGTCACGGCTTCCCACCCTGGTCCTCCCCCCGCAGGCCCCCCTGTGCTCTCCCAGGGCTGCTTCAGCCCTGTGCCCGCACCGGGTGAGCCTGCGGCCCTGCGGCAGCGGCTCAGGGGGGTCACAGCAGGTCCCCCGTCACCCCGACTGCCAGCCCCGAGAGATGGAGGATGGCAGCCCCCTGGCCCGGCCGCACAGCCGTGCCTGCCAAGCCTCCAGCCCTCCCGTGAGGGAAGGAACTGCGCTCGGGTCCTGCCATGCCCCGCTGGGCTTCAGACACGTGGGTGCTGCAGGGCACCCGTCGCTAAGGGCCTGGGTGCTGGGATGTTGCCACAGACCGTCCAGCGGGACAGCCTGGGACTTTGGCTCTGCGTTTTGGATAATGCATTGCCCGGTGCCGGAGGCTTTCCCCAAGGTGGGTTCCAAGTCACCAGCCCAGGAAAAGCATCCAAGCCCAGTTACTGCTGGTTCCTAGAGCCACCGAACAAACCAGCAGCAAGAAAACGGGACACCCCTGGTCCCGTAGCCTTCGTCATCCCGGTGACACCTCCTCAGCTGGTGGGGATACTGCAGCATCCTCAGCCCCGGGAGCACCAGGGATCCTGGAGATCAAGACCCGGGGAGGAAAGCTGCTCACAGCCCTTGGAAGGGGGGGCGGTAATCGTCCCAGGTACCTTAAAACGTAATGCTCCAGCCCAGGGCAAAATCTGAGCAGACGTGGGGTCACCTCAGGGATTTTGGGTGCTCTGAAGTGCTCTTTGGGACATGGATTTCTCCACACAGACAGGAGATGCAAGGGGTCCTGTTTTGGGTGCTTCAAATCATATTGTGACAGTCCCCTGGAGTCTGTCAGTGTCCAAGAAGGACCCTTCGAGCCTGCACTTGTATCCCACCAGCTCGGGTAGCCAAAGGCTTGTCGTGAAGCGGTTGGAAAACGCCACCGATATTGGGCTGATCTGCAGGGCTTGAGCTTAACTGGGCAGTTCGCAGCCCCTGGGCCAGACTGCGCTGGTGAGGAAGCAGGTCTTGCATTGCCGAGTGTCTTGCGTGCTTCTTCGGTGCACGGAGCACAGCTGGGTGCGTGTAGTGGGGGAAGAAGCGCGGTTTTCGGGGGCTGCGAAGTGAAGTTTTCCTGCAGGTACGCGTGTTGGCACTGCGTGTGTGTGCGCTGGGTGCGTTGTCGTCCGTCGGTCTGAGCCACAGCTGCTGCGTCTGTCAGCACGTTGGGCTGGTTACCTTTGGGAAGCTTTCTTTGAAAACAAAACCAGACAAAAACCTGCTTTTTTAAATGAATCGAAGCCGTGGTTTCTACAGAATCGTCGGGGATGGTGCCTGCAGAGCTGTGCCCAGCTGAGGGGTAGGGATGTGTCGCTGGTGTGGGGCAGGGGTTGGAGACGTGGGGCTGGGGTCGGGAGCAGAGCTTAGGGAGCTTCTTTCCCTCCCTCTCAGTCTGTGGCAAGTTTGAATGTCGTGTAACGCACCCGTCTGACCTTCCTGCCTCTCTGAGCTCAGAAGTTGAAATCCCAGGGGACTGCAGTGCTCACCCTCCTCTGGTGTCTCAAGTGTCCTTTTCTTTCTAACAAGCCGAGGACATTCCTCCCTGCCCAGTGTGGGACGTCATCCCGCGCAGAGAAGGGGGCAGGTGAGAGGGGCTGGCAGGGAGAGCCCGTCCGCTGACCCCGTGGATCCGTGCACACGCTCAGCCCAGACTTCCCGGCGGTCCCACAGGGCCGAGGCTGTTGGGATGTTTAGTTTTGGGGACGGTTCGCACGGCCTTGGTGAGGCAGATAACTCTATTTTTTCCCCAATCCCTTCTGCTGTTGACTGTGGAGCCCTCACCCCCACCTGCCGTCCTGCACCTCGGGTCCAGCAGTGAGCAGTTGCTTATAAATGGCTGTGATAAAGACAGTGCAGGGAGCAAACGCCGCCCTCCGCACGGCCGCGGGCAGCTCCTTCGGCACGCACAGCCCTCCCTCGCAGCTTCAAAGGCTGCTGCAGACAGGGCGTGCTGAGCTGCCTCCAAATGCTCTGGGGCTTCGTGGAGACAAATACAAATGTAAGTCTCCGACAAGACCATCTCCGCGTGTGCTGGGAAGCGGTTTCAGGGATAAGGGGGCCAGATGTGGGTGAGTAACAAGCTAGGGACAGTCACCTGTTGCCCCTGCGCACAGCACGCTGACCTGTCCGTGTCCTAGCAAGCTGCTAGGCACAAGTGACCAAGGTGCAGATACAGTGCAACCCCATAGTAAGTAATATATATCGTCTGCATATATCGTCTGCACCTCCGCTCCTGGGTCGTTTTTGCCGTTAAGATTCTTTTCTCAGCCTTCCTGAATAGCCGTTTGCTCACACCAGTGGAGGTATCTGATTACCTCCCGTATCTCAGAGCCCGAGTGGTACCGTGAGCTGGGTTGGACTTGGAGATGTGGTAAGACAGCAGAGTTTTATTAACTCAGCAGAGCATTCCTGAACAAAACGTGTCTTCTTCTGCCATCCTGAGAGACACGGCAGTGATGATAGCGTTCTGCACCGAGCTGGGAAGCCCAGGCTCTGAGTACTTGTGATCCTGGGATTTCATGGAACAGCTCATGAGAGCAGAGCAACTCGTACACTTGCTAAGTGAGCTGCGAGGTCGGCATTTGTCTTGGGGGCTGCTGGTCGCAGAATTAACCGTTAGAGGAAAGAGCCGGTTTCAGCCTGGCTTACTGCTCCAGCTCCCCTCTGCTTCGTCAGGTGGTGAGCGCGTTTTGAGCTGGCTGCCGAGAGCGCAGGTACTGTTTCTGAGGGAGGAGTTGGTGGTTGTTCCCCCAGGTCCTCGTGGCGTTACACAACGGCAGAGCTCAGGGACTAACCCTGTGTACCAGGGAGCCTCTCCAGCTCCCTCAGCCCCCAGGAGATGCTGGTGAAAGCAGGACTGGGGCCACTGCACGTGACCGACGCGTACCTGTGGACCACGCTTGGGGTTTGGGGACGAATGCTTTGCAAATGGCAGTTTTAGGATATATAGTCTGACATCACCTTGAAACACCCAGCCAGGGCACGAAGGGTAGTTGCCATGTGCCAGTTTGGCATACGACGTCACTCGCATTTCGCTCTATTAGTTCCGAAGTGGCAGTGTGTTAAAATCAAGCCCTGCTCGTCCCTGCCAGCTTCGCCAGCCTGGTTCTGTGCCCGCTGTGTTGCCAGTAATTCCCCCCACTGTTTGCTGCGAGGTTCACGCAGAGCCACTCTGTCCAAAGTCTCAGTGCAGTTAATTATCTGTATTAAAATTGGGTTGATAAGATTTCTGGGGATGTCACACTGAGCTTCGCAGGAGCGCAGAGAAAATGAAGGACCAGAGGCAGTAGAGCTAGCGCAGGACTAAGCTGCCTAGCTCAGCAGTCACTGCGGCTTTGCACGAGGACAAACACTCAGCCTGTTGCACCCGGTGTGCATCCCTGACACAAAGAGGCAAGCGCTGCTGTTTATCCTCCTGGATAACTAAGGAAGAAGGAGCCTGCGCTTCCTAGTGCCAAGTATCCTACTCAAAAATACCAAAGGTCCCTGCCACCCTTGCCCCAGCTTCATGGTGGAATCGCACAAGGAAAACCTTCAACATTAACTTCCACGATAAAGAAACAGCAGATTTTTCAAAAATAGCAGTTCAGAATTGCCTCTTTCCACAGGTGGACTATGGCCAAGCAAGCCACTTCCCTGTGGGAAGATCGGAGCCCCGGCATATTTCTTTACCCTGTCTGGGCTCCTTGGACTTCCTGTGCTAAGAGCTCCCTGACACACCGTTCTTACAAGTTCTTCCCTAGGAGTCCTCCTCCTCTTTCATCTTACCTCTCAAACCCCCTCCTAATTGTTTTTTGGTCTTCCAAGTTACCCTTCCGCCTCCCACAGAGATGCTAATGAAGTGTGAGTGTGCGTGGAGGCAGGCTGCTTGGGAATTCCACAGGGCTCTTGCCCAGCCCTTGTTTTCTCATTAATCCGCTGCTGCGCGAGGATGGCAGCGAGTTTGTCCCCGCCTCAAGCTTCCCCGTAGCAATCCCAGCCCTTGAACATTTTTTTCCTTTAAACATATCAAGAACTGCTATTCTGTTTACCAGGAGTGGAGCACGTGCCAACTGAATTGCCCGTGTGATCCATTTAAATGGAGGCGGATGCGTTAGCTGGGAGCAGAACTCCTTTCTCCAGCTGCTTCAGGGGCGGTGAGCTCAGATCCTGCCCCGGCCTTTGCGGGTGGTGCCCGCGCGTGGCTTGGCATCTGCCTCTGAACGGAGATATGGAAAAGCCACACCGGTCCCCGCTCGGGACCCCCGCCTGGGTCATTTCTTGCCCATCCTACTCAGCAGCCCAGAGGAGAGCCGTGTGATACAACTGTAGGGATAAGGCTGGAGAGTCCAAAGTAACGCCAAGTCGAGATGCCGGTGTCTGTTAAATCAACGGGATGGGTGGAGGCTGGCTGAGATGGTTTTGCAAACGTCAGCCAATGGGATTTCTTGTCTCACAACCTTGTTGCGTAATAGGCGCAACGAATAACATCGACTTCCTGAGCAAAAGCTCCATCTCCCCCGATGACCGGGAAGAGAGGGATATGTCGCCAAAGGGAATGCTGGTTCCCATGACAAATTTCAAAGCAAGTGATTTTTTATCACTCCAATCCATATTTTCAATAGACACGGCACTCTCATAAAGGAACTCGGCTATAATTCCTGCTTTTAATGAGAAAAGGAAAATGTTGATAGTGGTTGATAACAACCCCTGCTCAGGAGTGTCAACATCATGACACGGCAACCAGACACTTTCTCGGCAGCCCTGCGGAGGGGCTGTGCTGCCACTCCTTTCCCCTCA
>NW_010260228.1:4937-6246 GCF_000690775.1 Eurypyga helias
ACTCCTTCCCACTCACTGTCCACCCCAGCATAGCAAATGGGATCCAGTTTGGCTTCCCCCAGCCTTTTTTGGACCCGAAGGAGCCAATTTCGATCCAGCTGCTGAGTGCCTCTTGCGGGACATTTGGGGTAACTCCGCTGAAGTCAACTGGGTTGCCCTGGATTTACAGTGCTGTAAATGAGATCAGAATTTGGCTCAAAGCAGATGCCATTAATGAGTCAGACACTGGCAGTGCAGCCAGGATGCACCCAGAAATGGCTTTAGCACAGCCTAGGATGTTCAAAATTGGTTTATTGAACGATGGGCTGGAGGCCAGGATTCTGGGCTTCTCTTTTCTTCTTTCCCTGAAATTCACCTTTATGCGGAAGGCCAGCACGAGGCTGATGCAAAACTTCAGAGCCATTTAAGCTCTTAGAACAGGGCTTGTGCGATATGTGAACATCGCGCTGAGCTCCTTGCCTGCCCCAGAGCAGATTTATCACTCGGAGTTCAAGACGTTCTGGGATTTATCAACTTTTACAGGTTTTTAAAGATTTTCTGTACCTTAAGTGACAGAGAGAGATCGTTTGTGAAACAGAGCAACACCGGGGATGACCTGTTGCCGGCCGTAGCTGGCACGGCAGAGCAAGGGTTCATGGCTGGCATTTGGAAGTACTGCTACAGGAGAAACAATAAATACGGATTAAGCGGTTTTGCTTTGGGGAGATCCTTTAATCAACCCCTGAAGTCTTTATTCCAGTGTAACCTGAGTAAATGCCTTGTCCCTGTGAGCACAAGCAACGGCATCACAGGCTCTTCTTCTATCCTTCCTCCGTAGGTTCACAGGATCTTTCAGGGTGGAAAAGACCTTTAAGGTCACTAAGTGCAACTGTTAGCCCAGCACTGCTCATACCAGCCATGTCCCTCAGCGCCTTGTCCACACGTCACTTAAATCCCTCACGGGATGGTGACTCCACCACCTCCCTGGGAAGCCCCTTCCAAGCCCTCTCCATGAAGAAATTTTCCCTAGAAGTATTGTCTCCTGTTTGCCAACCTAACCCTCCCCTGGTACAACTTGAGGCTGTTTCCTCTTGTTCTGTAACCACCTGGTGCTCCAGGCCCAGGTACCCTACACGCAGCTCAGGTTGTGCCCCGCGTTCCCACCCCGGCGGTGCCGCTGTGGTTGCCGCGCAGACCTCTCCGTGAAGATGTCCGGAGTGCGAAGCGAGGTGCCCAGGGTCCCCCCTTGGGACGTGTGCAGGCCCGGCGCTGCCTGCCCGTCTCTGCTCAGACATGGCCTGGGCCTGCACGTGCAGGGGCGCGAGCGCAG
>NW_010260229.1:0-503 GCF_000690775.1 Eurypyga helias
GGGGTCCAGGAACCCCTCTGCTTGCCTCCATCGATCGCCAAGCTGTGGCAGGAGCTGCTACCACTGCTGCCTCCCACGCTAATATGATAACGATGTTGTAAAACGTGTATAAAAAACATCACAGTGATGATTTCTGGTGTGTGTGATTTATGGAAAATCCACCTAGTAACCAGGCCTGAGTAAACACAATATGTCTCTTGAGTGTGTGAGAAGGGGTCCGCTGCACACCGGGTAATGAACCTGCTTTTGGGCAACGGGGTTGGCAGGGCAGGGGGGCGGGGAGAGAGCTGGGGCTCCGTCTCTCTCCCCTGTACTTTTACTTGTCCCTTTGCAGATTTTGCAAGGGTTTTGCCACTTCAGGAAGAATGCTCTGATTCAATCCTCTACTTCAGAGCCCTTTACCTTGGAGGCCTTTAGTCATCTTTTGTACCCCTTTGTAGTCTTCTTGAGTGGAATCCCTTTCGCATAAACGCCATAAACCCTCCTTTTCTTCCTGAGTTTTT
>NW_010260230.1:0-7195 GCF_000690775.1 Eurypyga helias
AAATTCATCCTGCCTCGGCAGAAGGAGCATATGCTGGGCGTTGGTGTAGAGGGAAGGGTGTGGAAGCGTGCTTCGCACCCTTAGAAAGCACCTGGGCCTAAAAAAAGTTGGGCCTCTTAATTGTAAGGACGTCTCACTCGATTTTACATGCGAGCTCATAGCTGGGAGACGGTGAGTTCCTCGACAAGCAGCATTTCCATGTTCTTTGTTACCAACTTGCCTGCAGTCTTTGCTGTCTGGTGTTGTTGGAATGTAAAAGCACTTACTTGGCTTTCCCTTTTTTTTTCTTCTGAGTAAAAGAGAATTGTTTCTTATACTCTTTGAAATCCTGGTGCTATTTCAGAATCTACTCACCTGTAACAGAAAAAAATAGACACATTCATCCTGGAGGGATAGTTTATTTGTTAAAAATGAAAAGACTTTGCCTGGTTTTTTTTAGAGATAGAAATCTTTTTTTTTTTCATTTTCTTGGAGAAAAGGTGCGTGAGCTTTACAGGACATAGCATGATGTGCACACATGCATGCTAAGCCTTTTTTGAGAGGGCTTTTCTGCCTAAAGTTTTCATATTTCAACTGCTGGAAGTTCATTTTGACAGTGATGTTTGTTCTTGTTTCCTAGCACGATAGGAAATGGTCCAATGTTGGTGTAAAATTTTATTTATTTATTTACTTATTTATTTTAAAAAGTAGATCCACTTCTTAAGGCTGCACTATTTGGCTTTATTGTGAGGAAAGTTTAAAAAGTGCATTAACTTTTTCTTCCTTATAAATTGTAGTTACAAGTGTTGTAGTAGTAATTCTGAGGCTAAAAATATTGAGTTTGCCTCTGGGGTCCGTTTGAAGTGTTGAACTGAACTTTAGCACTTGTGCAACAGTTGCCCTTGGTAAAACATCATAAAATCACTTGGCCTGATGATAAAATGTGGCCTAACTTCCTACCTGAAGTAAGACTCAGTTGTAACTACTTGAAATATGCCTTTGGCAGATCAGCTGTAGAACAAGACAGCCTGTGTTTAGAGCAGAGTGCTTTCCCCAGCTTTTTTGATCAAAATGAAGCTTTGTGCAGTCTGAGTTACCGTGCAATTTTTCCTTATCTTGCACTTCAGATAATTACACTATCAGATTTGGAATGTGACTACATTAACGCTCGATGGTGCTGCTCGAAACTCAATAAAGTAAATGATTCTTCTTTACGTTTAATGTGGCTTAAGAAATCAGTCCTTCACCTTAGCATCACCAATAGCAGGAGTGTAATGTATATCTGAAGAGAATTGATTGGTAGTGTTTTGTTTGTATCCCTTATTTCAGTCTCTTTGTCTTCTTTGGATGCCCATCTTTCAGCACACGGAGTCAAGAAAGGCTGTTTTTCTCACCCTTGGTGCTCTGAGATGAGCTGCTACTCTGAATTTTTGAGTCTGAGACTGAACGCTTTGCAGAGGTCTTGAGTTCTGTCCTTTCGTTCTTGTAGGTGTGCCACACCAAGGGCGCCGACTCAGGACTGAACTCTGGGATCTTTATAGCAACTTTCTCTGATGCTTCTGTGTAGTTTTTAACCTCTCTTGAACAGCAGAGAGTTTTAAAGTGATAAGGAAAAGTACTGTTTTGTCCACATCTGCTTAAAACTGATTTCATTCAATCACTGTGGCCTTCCAGCATGGGTATTTGCTTTGATTTAAAGGTATTTGCTTTCTTAATGTAAGAGAGAATGTTACAGGATCCTGTCAAGCCAAAAATGTGTTACTTCCAGGGGCTGACCTAATGTGACTCTGCCAGTTTTCGTATTGATCAACTTGATCCGTTCCAAGCCTGAGGGTGCTTGTATGTCCTGTGTCTGTGCAGATTTTATCTGCTTCCCTCATTCCTAAATCCAGCGTTCTCTGCAGTGATTTCAGATGGCTACTGTATACTTTCTTAGCTCTCTTTCTTCAGTGCTTACATTTGAACACAACTATATTGTACAACTTCTCTAAAAACTTTTGTAATACTCAGATAAAGCACTGCTGTTAGGTCTTAGGGCTTGATTTCTGGCTTACTCACATGGAATCTGTCTGAAGGCTTTTATTTCTCCACACTGTGATGAAATCACATGGATTTTTTTCCGTGAATTTTCTGAGTTTGATATGATTAGAATCAGATGATTACTCCATATAGATTGTTTTGGGTTTTTTTTCCCTAGAAAGGAATTCACATTTGTGCATCTAACTTTTTTCCCTTTTCTTCCCTTTTTACAGTGGGTGGTCCCTGAGGTGATTGGCCATGCTGTTGTGACTGTGTTAATGCTTATTTCACTGCACTGGTTCATCTTTCTCCTTAATTTGCCAATAGCGACATGGAATATATATAGGTAAGTGCATGGGTTTTGCGTGCCCTTTTTTTTCCCTTCCACTATTACTAGTTTAGTGTAAGTGCAGTGTAGTAGGAAGATAAATAATATGTCACTATGAGATGTTTCGGTTGTGTTCTTGAGCTGCTAACAGTCTTAATGGATTTAGCTAACACAAAACTCTCCTCTTGAGATGAAAATAACAAGAAATCCAACAGAGTGAAGGATATAAAGCTTTTGGCCTTTCCTTGCATTCTCTTTATTCCCAGGAATCGTGATTTGTAAATCATTCCCAAGTTTGTAGGAAATAATAATGTGTTAATTTGGGTTATGAAGTAGTACTGCAAACATAGTTAATGGTTTTTGTGCTGTGCCTACATGCCCGCTGGTGCTGTCAGCATAAAAATACTTTGTTCAGCATGGCCGATGGTTGTGAAACCACTGGGCTGTGGTGTTCGCCCCTGCACCCCCTTTCGTTTACCATCTTGGCTTTCCCGCTCATTTGCATTGGTTTTGGTCCCCCATTACCTATCTGTATTTGGAAAGGTTTGCAGACTTTCCGTCTTCCAACAGCTGTCAGCATTACTGGTTTTGTATACTGGGCTGTCCACCATCTTGAAACGGTTTGCTCGTTGGTAGGGGTTTCCACGTGGTAACAGCAGGACTGTCGGGTCAAAAATGTTATTTCATATCATTTGACGTGGAGAGAACTGAACCTTTACAGGTGTTACGCTAATAAAAACTGGGTGTGCACTTGTCACAAATAATCTAGAATCACTGTACCACAGGAAGTCCAAAAGACCAGATGTTTAAGATACAGGTATGAAAAGTTGGCTGTCCTTCCTGTTTGCCCGAACCTGCTGAGGTTTGACCCATCCCCCTGTTTTGCAGGGATGGGTCAAGTTGTTGGTAGAATCAAACAAGAGGTTTCATAGCTGTCATCATAAAGGAAGTTGAGGATCCCTTTACTGATAACCTCATTGTTCTTGGGGAAAACCAACCAGGCATTTATCACCCTTGTTTTCTACAAAACTGCTAGCAGCAAAGCCTTCAGATGTTTGATCTGGAGTCACAGGAGACAGTATAAATTTTCTTTGAAGCTCTGAAGATTTCTTGTACTGGTTACCCCTTGGCTGCTCCTGTTTGCTGACTTATGTTAATGTTTACAGTAGCCACTTGCTTTCCCTTCTAAACCTGGTCAGAGAGAATTCTAGAAGATACAATGAGTTCTGTTTCCCTACTGCAGGCAGTAAGCTCTGACCGCTATTCTGAATCGACAGCTCTCATTTTCTATTTGCCCTACATGGGGTCGCCATTCTGAATATCCTAAAATCCAGGCTTGTTTCCTCAATTTTAAATGTGCCGTGTAGGCAACAAGCGAATAAGACAATATGATACTTTGCCTGTCCTGCCACGAGAAGTCAAAATGTCAAGCTGTGTTGCTAATCCTGCCTTCTGTCTGAGGATTGAGGAGTTACACCGCACTGATGGCCAGGACTTTCCCAGGAAGGAGTTAGAGGTCTGCAAAAGCAAGTGCGTTGTTTAGCGTTATAAAGGAAATGTGATGATTTGGGATAGACCTTACGCTTGACCCGGTGTTCAGTGGACAAAAGCTACCGTAGTTGGAAAACAGCTTGTCTGTAGGGTCGTTTAAATACACTGAAGCGTGGAGAAGGTGTCAGGTACTACACTAGGGTTAAGTGGGAACAGATGAAGTGTGAACCTATTATGAGCTGCAAACTTCCAGCATCAGCTGAATGTGTTTGAAATGCTTTCTTATGCTGTAATATTTCAAGAAGCAATTCCTGGAGTAAATGTTGCTGCGGCTGAACTCGGGTTTAAGATGATCATTCGACTCCAAGATAAGTACAGAAATCAAAATAATTGTATTGAGATTGACGAAATCTGCGCTTTGTAGTCTATCTAAGTGATAATAGAGAGAAAGGTGGGAAAATAATCCCTTCCCCCCGTTGTTTTTCCTTCAAAACTGCTTAATCTTGATGAGTAAATGCTACAGTTACAGGCAGTACTGGCTTAATTTACTAATTGTCTCAATGACTTCAGTGAGAGTAGAGAGGTTTTATGTGAAAGGGGCATCAGAAACAAATCCCTGGGGAAGATAAGTTGGTCAAAAACAGCATCAGGGAGACTCTGAAAGTTGCAGTGTGTTTACTGTAACCTCCTACTGGCCCTTCTTGTTCAGCACACTGAGATGCTCACTTAATTTGGTCAATTTTTTCCTGAATTTTGTAGCATCTTATGCAGTCTTCAGTGAGACGTAGTTTTGTTTTACATTCTCCTTGTTTTAAAACTAGATAGTGAAGCAGTCTATTGGAAATCTAATCATATTTCAAAATATGTATTTTTTAGTTCTTAAATATTTCTTAGACCTGCTATTATGGAAAAGAAGCAAGAATTACAAAGGAAATGCTGAATGTGACTAGAGAAAAAGAAAGCAAGTCTTAAATAAGTTGAATGCTTCCCTTTCTGCGTTACATAGACATGTGGTTCCTGCCATGTCTTTAAGTAGATCATACCCCTCTTAAAACTGAAGGAATAAAACCAAATCAATTTTTAAAAGCCCAGATCTTTAAAAAACAGTGAAAATTCTGACCAGGACTTCCACATCCCTTAGGAAATTGTGTAACGCAGAGGGAAACGTCCTGTTGCTGTGGCAGCCGCTTCCACTGAATGGAGATAGCGGAGGCACTAATGCCCATCTTCACTAAAGCTGCCAGTTTTCTTGTTTCGTGTGGGGTCGCTGCAGTTTCTGCTGTCCAGAGAATGACAAGTGGCTTTGAGTCATGTTTGTCAGCACCTGGCATTGCTGTGTCCGTGACTGCAGTTCCTTAGATGTATAATATAAGTAGTAGCTTTTGGGTCTTTTGGAAAAACTACCTCCCAGCTCCTGCAGGTTTTAATTAAGCTGCATCGTTCCAGTGTTATCATTTTTACTAAAAAGCATAATTAATAAAGAGTACCTTTATGACACTCTTATCCTAGAGATAAAAGAAAAAACTGCACTCTAGCTCTATTTCTAGGATAAATTGGTACAGGAAACTTGTGTTCTTCCTTTTATTCCAATAAAATGCATTACATTACCAGTAAATGGTCAATAATTTGTGTTATAATACTAAAAATAGAAGAGTCATTTAAAACTTCAAATTTAGAAGAGACTCTGAAACTGTAATTATTTCACATGAACTATTTTTAATGGGACAAAATTGTCTTTTGTTATTAATCAAATGAGCTGCAGTGCTTCATAATGCCTCTGTGAAAGAGAGAAGTACTGTCGTCTTAACTTTGTCTCCTGCGGCTGCTAGAAAACATCCTTGTTTCTTGTTCCTTTCTTTCCCCTCCTACTATTGGAATTAATGCTTTAAGAGCTGGGGGGTGCCTTTTGGAGGACATGTGGTGCCATTCTTTGAGTATATAAAGAAAATCAAATGTATTCTGCTCTCAGATCTTGCTTTTGCTCCAGGTGCAAGTTAAATTCCTGTGTAGAAAGAGGCTTATTCTAGGAAGGCAGAGCCTGTATGGCATTTAAGTGAATACTGTTCTAGGCTGAGCTTAGCTGGAGTGAACTTCATGTCCTCGCGTTTGCTGTTTTGAGAAATGCTTATGACAGAAGAACATGCTGCTTGGTGTATTTTCACACGATGTGGACATGTTTTGCTGGTTTTATACTTCTTTTTGCTTACGTTTCACTTTGTTTCGCTCGATTTTTGTTCTTCTGTGGGGTTGGACGGCAGTACTTAACCTCTTCAGTTCTGCCCAGTCTCTCATCCCGTCAGCCTCCGTGTCTGCTGAGATAACAGGATGGTTGTGACAAAGATGGGAATAATACAGATCCTTTGTCTTGTCTTGGGCTGTCTCATTTGGACCACTGGAGTATGTCGTTATCTATACATATTTTTTAATAAACCACTGATTCTTAGCTAAGTTAGTTCTTTTCCATACCCTTTCATCTAATGCATCTTTCCACTGTGGGTGGAAACAACACCATGAACAGCAATTACAATGAACTGGAATTGGCTATTACCTGAAAACTCTCCCATGTACACGAGAAGCTGGACGGATGCTTTTTAGTCCTTCTTGTCCTTTGTTTGTGGGTTGCAGTGGCAGAGATACACACAACACCCTGAAACTGCAACAGAATTTAAGAAGAGTTCCTGTTTGTTGAATTATGAAGCAGCTCTTTAGATGAAAGTCTGTGCAAGCTCTGTCCCCTTCCAGTCCCTAATGTTTGGATGACTCTACTACTGTTGGGTTTCTTTTTCCCTCTTCAACTTTCAGGTACATAATGGTGCCAAGTGGAAACATGGGGGTGTTTGATCCCACAGAGATCCATAACCGAGGACAACTGAAATCGCACATGAAGGAAGCCATGATTAAATTAGGCTTTCATCTGCTCTGTTTCTTCATGTACCTTTACAGGTTAGTTTCAAAAATTGCTCCCAAGGAACAAAGGAATTGTCTGCCAGCTATTTTTATCTCCTCTGTTCTGCTAGCGTAATTGTTGGTATTCGTGTCTTATCTTTTTGCATCCTGCTAAGCCTCAATAATGTATTTTCACAGCTATCTCCAGGCTCATTATATGCCTTTATTCTTTCTGCTCAGACATTATTTGGAAACTCGTAGTGGTTTTGAGATGAAGGAGCAGCGTAAGTCCAATAGAGCGCTACGTTATTTCGGCACCTAGAATAAGTGGCCTGTTTAGAATGGAAATCATCTTGAGGAGCAAGTTGATTTTACAAGTTCTGGTTTAGAAAATAAAGCAGGTCTGGCTAAGTTAGAAACGGGCGAGTTCTGTGATGGGGCCGCTTCATACCAGATGGAAGGACTCTGGGGTTCCTCTCCTGCAGTATTCCT
>NW_010260230.1:7226-21130 GCF_000690775.1 Eurypyga helias
CCTGAGCAAAGTGCAGTTGCCTTAACTGTTTCAGAACTGGGTGCGGTTCTCTGACGAAAGTGATAGCTGTTCCTGCTTGCACGTGCTTCAGTAATCCACCGGTGTCGTGTTTTCTGTTTTGTCACAGTATGATTCTGGCTTTGATAAATGACTGAGGAGTCGAAAAAAGAACTGTTAGCTGCCAAACTGGGTCATCACTCCAGCGACTGGTGTGGAGCCGCAGCCACCTTCTGAACATACCTAGATCAGTGTTGTCATCCAGTATATTTTTCCTCTTGGAACAATAAATATTTTTCTGTATTTTTAACATAAAATATTTTCAAAAGACATTGGATTTGCGTAGCAGTTGTTCTTGTTCCTTTACAACCCACACTGCTGGAGCTGCTCCTTCTCCAAGATGAAATCCTTGCTTACAGAACTGATCTCGTAGGAATTAAATGCCAAGAAGGGAAACGTGTTTCAGCAGCGTGGGCTGACAATAGTGGTAGTTCCAGAATGAATTTAAGTGCTGCTTCTTACTGGAAAGCGTCAGGATGTGCCTCTGGCTGTCAAGCTGTCCTATTAGAGCCTAGTTTGAAGCAGCACTTGGAACAGGATTTCAGAGTGGAAGAGTAGCACAGCTTGCGTCTTTGTGTCGGTGGCTTTTCCAGCGAAAAGGCAATGGAATAAAAATTGCACTCTTCTCCCTTTCTACCCCTCTCTCCCACAACCTACATGAAGTCTTGTGTTTGGATGGATTAAGGTCCCTTTGGTGACAGTGATGCTTGTGTGTAAGAGTCAGAACCAGATAAGTAAGAAACAAGAGGACTACTTGCTTTTTCCCTTTGACTCCCATCACTGAGATACATCACAGACTTCCATACCAAGTAAACAGCAGGTTGCAGCAGGGTTGGAGTTGGTTACACGCTACCCCACGAGCCTGCTGTTTTCTCATCCAGTGGAGTGAATCAAGAGCCTGTCTGTCCTGGGGAGGTGTGCTGGTAAACCAGTTATCCCGATTTCAGTGTGACTCTGCTTCAAAGGCACCAGCAAACCACGTTCTTCTTGTGCAGCTCTTGCAGCACTGATCACTGTTACGTAAAACTGACTTTGTATCGTACCCTTACTGTCCCATAATCATCCTTAAAATTTTTATATGTGCGTAAAACCAGATTTTTTTTTAAACATCAAGTGAAACACTTCAGAGTTTTGTAATTAAGTCCTAAAATTTATGGGGTTTTCCTTCCCACGTGCCGGTTCTTTGGTGTGTAGCTGTAATTAGCAGATTGCTTTTGTGACCAGCAGTGAAAAAGGCTGCACTGACTCTTGATTTTCTCTAGATGCCTCGTGTGCAGTGTTTGTTCTAGGAAAGGTCTAGCTTTAAATAAATAAAGGATGGAGGCCAAACTGTTGCAAAGATGAAAAACTGCTGAAAATTATGTTTATTAAAAAATGGCTAAGGAAAGGGGTACCACGGCTGCCTGCTGGACACCACAAACATCAAACCGCAGAAAGTACTGCCTCATAAAGCTGAAACCCACAGAGTGTGTAGGTCTGAAAAAAGGAGATCAGACGGAGTTTAAAGAGAGAGGGGCGTCAGTGACTTCTGCAGCAGCTTACACGGTAGGCAATTCAGTTATCTTGTTACCGTGCTGCCCAGGCTCTGGGTTTTACCCGTCAGAAGAAAGGCCAGCGTGAGTAAGCTGCTTAAGTCCTTGCTGTAGTGCCAGCAGTAGGTAAATGTCAGTAATGACGTTTCACACTGAGAAACGTGGTCATTAATCTGTAAATCCACCACTTTACCAGTTTTAGATCTTAAAGGCATCATTTTGAGGTAGAGCTTTGTTATTAATGGAAGTGTTGAAGAGACATTGTCTTCAATTTATTTCTAACTACAAGCACCTCAGGATTACAGTGATGACATTAGCCAGGGGACACCCAGTCCCTAATGGAATTGGTACCATTTATCACTACGAAAATCTTCTGTTCTCCTCTACTGAGGGAAGTGTTTCTTCAGAGATGGGAGCAGCACAGGGAAGGGGAAGGGAAAAAAACCCTCTTATCTGGAAAAAAGAAGTGGGGGTATCTTGTCTTAATTTATATCCCTGACCTAGAGGGATGGTACTGTGGATTCTTCCCCACTTCCTTCTTCAAGAGTGAATTATTAATAGTGATAGACCCAACAAAAAAAAAAGAAATCCAGGTGTGCTTTCTAAGCGGTGGTTGTCAGGTACAAAACACATGATGCTTTCATACAAACTTTCCACCCTGCTTCTTTTATATGAATACATAATCCGTTCATTCGTATCTAACAACTCGTCGTAGTAGCAGAAACCCCACTGAGGTTGTTACAGAGACTGTAGTTCTGCGGGGTACTCACCCTGGTCACTTTGAAGCCTTCCTTACTGTACGGGGTCATTTCCTGCCTCAGCAGAGACCTTCGCAGAGCTCAGCGACAGGAAAACTCTATTTACAGTTGCTAAAAACGTGGTTCAGTAGCTGGAAATCGGGATCCCAGTATCATCTGTCTCTTGGGAGAACCACGGAGCACACGAGTTTGAGAGTAGTGAAAATCAAACTCCCTGCTTTCTGGGTCTCCATCGGGGGGAGAAAAGGGTAATTTCATGCCTTTAATGCTGCTTCTCACAAGCAGCTCTGTAGGATTTTGTACAAATTGTAACCAAAGGCTGCTTTTGCCTCCAAGGATAGCGCGGTAACAAGACGGGAGGTGCTGACAGAAGACCGTAGGTATGGCAACTGCCGTGCGGTTAGCGGTACGTTCATGCTTCTGCCCGAGACCAGGCGGCTGGAGACGCACAAACGTCAGCGGGTGCTCCTCAGCACACTGCGTCTGGCGTGGAGGGGAGGAGGCGGCCGGCAGCACCGTCTTTGTGCGGCGAGTAGACAGCCGGAGCGCCTGCGAAGCAGCGGGGAGGTGCGTCAGGCAGGCCGGAAAGCACAGGCCAGGGTGCGAGGCGAGAGCAAAACACAAACCGCCCCTCGGGCGAGGTACCCCGCCGCAAGCAGAGGTTGGGGATGAGCTAATTATGAAATTCTTGGGGCCTTCATGTAATTTCTTCTAAATTATCTGACGTGTTTGAAAAATACAATTTGTGTGAGACCTCACCTTCGCTGCGGTTTCAGTGCTGCGAAAGCCAAGTACCTGTTCCTCCTGCAGCCTCCTCCCCAGCGGCATGTGAAACCCAGGAGCAGACCCAGCCGGAAGACTCACCTCCTTCCTCTGCTGGGTGGGTCACTTACAGCGGGAGCAGCTCTGCAACCCATCCATCCCCCCTGCCGTAGCCACGGGAAGCGGCGCAGGGAAGGGAGGGAAGGGAGCGGAGAGAGGTGCGGCTGGAGGGAGCAAAGACCATCTGATTAACAGCGAAGGATTCAGAACTCGAACGCACCTTGGCCAAAGGCTTGAGGCCGGGAAAGCCACAGGCAGGGCAGATTTAGGCACAGCTTTTCACTTAACAGAACATGAGCTAGAGCTGAATACAAACGCCTAAAATACATGCAAAGTGCAGGGCAAAGGCGAGGGTGTGTTGTAAGGCACAGGGCAGAGAGACGAGAAGGCAGGGTTAGTTGGAGGGAGTAAAAGCAACAGCCGAGGAGCAGCTTCAAGGCGCTCAGCCAGAAAAGCTGCTGACGCCCACTTCAGAGAGAAGCCTGGCCCTCCCTGATCTCCAGCTAAAGAGGGGTCTAGGCAGGAGATGCAGGTACGTCAGGAGCACCTTCTTAACGTGAAGTTATCAGAAAACCCCACCGATCACCTCCAGCAACCCGTGCGGTAGGTAAGGCAGCTCCAGGGTGAAGGAATCGAGGCTTTCGCAGAGCCTTGAAGGAGCCAGGCTTTGGACGAGCTAGGGAAGCGCCGAGCGGGACACAGGCAAGCTGAGCGCTGAACGTGCAGGGGGAACGCGAGCGTGAGGCAGACGAGAGCCGAACATCAAGCACCGCAGAGCCTGCGCACGACACAGCGTGACTTCAGCTTCAGCTAGGCCGCCACGAGGCGGTTTTCCTAGCGAGGGAATAAAATACTACAAATGTGGAAGAAACCCATAATTAACGATCCAGAAGCTAACATCCAAGTCAGTCACAGAAGTGAAGTTAGGGAAACTAAGAACTGTTCATTCCAGTTATTTATTCTGTTTATTGAATTGAAAGAAAGGGAATACAAACATTTCTGTTAAGTGCTGTGCACCAACATGGAAAAAGTGTATTTTGTTTTTTAAAAATCCTAATAAAAACAAATCAGAAGTTAATGTAGTTCCAATTGAACAGTTTTTAAAGATATGTTTAAAATACTACACATTTATAAAATAAAAAAGTTAAAACGGTGTTCTGTAAATAATTAGTAAAACAAGTGAAAATAAATACGAGACCCGAAGTTCTTATGTTTTTAATGTGATATAGCAAAGAAATTTTTAACTACTTAATAGAATCCGAGGAGTAACAAAAAAAAAATCCAGAAAGTTTAAGAACGCAATCCTTTGAAACATTTAATATCAGTCCATAGCAAATAGTCATTACATACCAAAAGCTCTAAGTGTTAACTAGTTCCACCACAACTCCATATAAATCTTGACAATTTAGAAATCTTGAGATCAACAATAAAGTTCTTTTCTTGATCTCTACAGCTTGGTTTGTAAGTACATACATGCTTTGAGGATCCGTTTTGTCCCTTACATTTTCAAGGAGCCCAATCACTTTTTCCATCTGTGCCTAAAAATGTTGAAAGGTTCAAATCTAGCACAAATACCCTAAGAATAAAAAATGTTGAAGGAAAAAAAAAAAAGAAGATAGGGCACGATGAATTTCGAATTTATAAAAATATACCGATATTAACCAAAACCTTCCGGTCAAAGGACACTTCACAGACACGCAACTTAAAGGATGCGGTAAGATGTGACAAGTACCTAGAACATTCGGTTCTCCGTCCATCCGTCCGTCCACGGAACACATGCACACACGCACTCACACCCAACGGGAGGAACGCTCTCGCAGACGCCACAGCGAACCCAGATCGCCTGGACCGGCGGAGAGAAAAACTTGTCTACGGTTTACTTCAACAGCCAGAGGCAGGTCCCGCAGCAGCGGCGCGGCACCGCGCACTTCGGTTGAGCCCACCCCGTTTCAAAAAAGCATCGATGAATTGGTTTCTTCCTGAACATTGTTAAAAGTAGCGGGTTTAAACAATTAAGTATGGCAGTATGGCAGCTGAAAATGGACTCGAACCGATGCGGAAAAGCCAGGAGGAGGTCAAAAGGAGGACTAGCCATTTGTGGGATGGGTGTTCCTCCAACAGTTGTCTCAAAAAAAAACCACCAAACAAAAACCAAACAAAAAACCCCCACACCCTAGATACAACTGTACTTTGTAGCTAAAAATACCGACAAACTATTGAAAGTGCATTTTCTCCTCCTCCCCCTTGAGTTACAGTAGTTTGTTGGTCGGTAAATCCTGCAGTTTGGGTCCATTCCTCCTTCTCTACCTCCCTCCCTATTTGGGTCTACGCCGCCTCCCCTCAAAGCACGCCTGACCCTACGGGCCCTGGGTTCCCGCTACGGAAGCCCTCAAAGCTGAGGTGAGGCGGGAGCACGCCGTAGGAGCGTGAAAGCGCGCAGCTAGGCACCGACTCCCAGGGCTACGCCGAGCTTTGTCAAACGTCACCTGTTGGAAGCCAAGTTGAGCAGTAACTGGCAAGACCTGGGTAGATTTCTAGCTTGCATCTTTGCTCTGGGCATGAAAAAGAAGTTAACTAACATTGGAGGGCTTTTCAGAAGCCAAAGGGAATTTAAAACCAAGGTGTCTTTCCCCCCCACCCCCCTCCAAAACAAGGACAGATCTGGCGTCTTCCCTTTCGTGCTCCATTGCGCCTTGAAAATTACTTACCTGACCACCTAAGAGAACATTTGGGTAACAGAATGCTTCAGCCTCTTTTTTTTTTTAAAAAATGATCTGCCTTGACAATAACCTGGGCCCACTGTGAATATCTGAAGCCAAGAGCCGACCCCAGAAAGTCACAAAAGGAGTACACCCTTACAGCGTTTTCCTCTCTCAAGCGACCAGTCTGTTGACCAGAAACACGGGGACATGTTGGGGGTGCGTACTTGCTCCAGCCTACAAACATTTTTAAGCACATGGAAAAAATCAGCGTTTCACAAATGAACAAACTTATTTGGTGTTGTCCTCCCCCCCCAACCCACTCTGTGCACAAAAAGTACAGGTACTTTTCGATTCAGGTATTGTGAATAGGTGAGGTGTTAAGAGTTCTGGTTTCTCTAATCCACACGTCGGAGCAGATCTCACATGTCAGGTTACTGGGGGCCCCAAGTCGTGTGGCACAAAGATTTCCCTCTTTGCTCATCACTTGTGGGAAGCAGCTACGCAACACGCTGTCGGAGACACCCTGGAAACCGCGCCAGCCGCACGGAGCTTCCCCTCACGCTGCGTAGGCACCAGAACTTCTCCCTAGCTCCGCTTCTAACGCCCGGCAGGGTGGTTCAGCGGTACAGACCCCAGAGAGAAGCCCCAGCACGGAGGGGCAGCCTTTTGGCAGAAGTACCAAGTTTTTAATCGCAACGCCTCGCGGTGGAAAGCGGGTACCGGCCCCTGCGCACCCACAGGCCACTGGTGCCACGTCTCGCTCCGTTCAGACACGTCCGCCACACGACAGGTGCGTGCGGGACCTTACATCTAAACTCGGGTTTTGATCCCACCTTCGGCACCTGCCTGCCATTCCCACTCAAGTCCCAGGAGTATGAGGTAAGCAAGTAGTGCCAGACCATTGCACGAGACATCGAAACCAGGATTAAATCTCCTTACTCTCCCTGATGTTTTATTTGAAAACAGCAGTTCCGGAGTAAGACAATACTAGGGTAACTTCCAGAGATTCCCATACTGGCACTGGTTAGGAATTATACCACGGTTTGAACATACAAAACACTGTTTACCGTTCAGGTGTTCAATTTTTATTTCAAATCCAAAGGTTTAGCTTGCGCAGATTTGACCTTCGGAAGTTGTCTGTTTCCCTGCAACACTGATGCCACGGGAACAGGATTGACTGACCTTCTGCGGTCTGAACTAGGAAGAGAAACAAACAGCTTCCTCTAGAACTAGCTACTGGAAAACGGAACCGATTTGTGGTCTCACATTTACACATGTATTCCCAGTACTGTGGAACAGCAATTGCTACGGAGAGAAATTCACCTTAATTAAGACAAATGTACTAGAGTCAAGATAAGAACGTTAAGTTCCGACTTCGTTTTGGAGGTAGGAGAGAGGAGCATGGCAGATTCAGGCAGGGCTGGTCTCGACCAAAGTATCAGAATTAAAAATCGTGTTTACGTTTGCACACAAGGCAAAAAAAAAACCCCTAAAAACTGATGGCTGGACCCTCAAAAAGATTATCTAACCTGCTAAGCTTCACTTTGTTTTTCTGGGAAAGCAAAAAGGGACTGCTTATGCTAAACACATTCCCATTCATCGAAGTGGCTACACTTCTCCTCCCAGGAACTCCAGCAAACCTTCCCCCTCCCTTCTTCCACACATGACTAATAAGGACACTAGATTATCTCCTCATTAAAGGATGAAGTCCACTCTTCTGCTGACATCAATCCTTGGTGGCATGCCTTTCCCTGCTCCCTCCTTACTCCACAGCAGTACCAACACCACCTTTCCACCTGAGACGGCAAAAGGGAACCCAGTGCCATCCCACAGTGAATCTGTGTGTAGTGCAGAAGCACGGAGATGCCAGGCCATCCGTTTATGTCAAAAAAGAATAAATACTTAAATTATAAGTGTCCTTCTCTTACGATGGGACAGTAGTGGAACTATTCCTAGATGCGTCAAAACGTTCGCAGCACCAGGTCGCAACAAGGTCTGGGAGAGACATTTAAATCTGCCAACGTGAAAGTACATTCTCAAAAAGAAAATCTACACACCTTTGTTTATCAAGCAAAGAAAAGTTACCATGGTGATACAAGTGTTTAATTACCATCCGTATGTTAATTCCTTTTACAAAAGGTTGACTCTGTGAAGAAAGGATTCAACACATTCTTCCCTCGAGGTGTAGTCTACCTTTTACCAGCATTGTTGCATATATTGATGTCATTAAAAAAGAAAAAAAAAACCCAAACCAAACAACCAACACAAAAAGAGCTTGTCTTGTTTAAACTCTCAGTCTGGTGGTGCACTTGGAACACTTTTTTCCCCCCTAAATATCTGTAAAGATGGACAGCGAGTTTCTCCTTCTAAAACAAGCTTCACTGCCTACATAAAGCTCCTTCCCAGCCGCTGCTTTTGATTGGGTCGCAAGACACTCCGGAAAAGCATCAGCGATACCGTCTTTCACGACACTACTTGCATTGTTTTAATTCCAAATGTATACAAATGAAGTCACTTTAATCCTATAAATAATTTATTTTTTAAAAAATTGTGCTGTTAACCCCTTGGCAGGGCAACGAGCTATGTGAAAAGTACAAAACTTTTTGTCAAATGTGATACTGAGAGTGCTTTTGACATAGTTCATTGGTTGATCATCTCAATTGATAGATACTGCGCAACGGGCAAGGCTAGAATCCATGAACCAAGCTGCAAAGATCTCAAGCTAAGTAAGGCGGAGAGAGACTTGAGAAACGAGAGAAGGAAGTACTTTCCTATCCAATGGATACTCTTCAGACTAAAGCACTCTTTCTATCAAGCCTTCTAAACTGTTAAATAAAGTGTTCCAAACAAGCATTTAAACTTCATTACACAGAAGAGCAACAAGAACAGTAGCCTGCCAGACAAAAAGGCAGGAGGGAAAAATATATATACCGAGTTCAATGGTTAGCCTGAATGTAGCACAGTTCTTCACAACCGATGGTGGGGGGCTGGGGGGGGAGGGGATTTCAACACGGTGTCCAACAACGTTCTAACGACGTGCTTCATCTCGACTGGTTACTATGAAGCAAGGTGGTAAATGTTTGGCCCCAACCGGGCTTCAGAAATGGTTCTTTTTCATGACGAGCATGTCTGTCCAGCTATCAATCATGTTTGTTTGCACCAAATCCCAAGCCATTTAAAATACGACTAATTAAGTTAAGCTGAAGTCGTCTGCTCCAAATTCGCCATCAACTATCCATGCTACTGCATTCCTCTGGGCGAAAACAAAAACACAGAGAAATTACACCTTGTAGATCTTACCAGTCGTTACGATTTCTAGGACAGGGTCGTTAACACAGAGTAGGTACAGACGTTTCACTGAGCATGCACGAGTGAACGGATCTTACATCGTAACCGCATCCCATGCGGAAAAGGACTTATTTTAGATGCAATTATTCATATTAATTCAGCATGTTAGGTGTTGGTACACAAAACGCATCTCTTCCAAAGTGATGTAACACATTTGCATTCCAGTTCGGGTTGGGGGGGGGGGGGGGGAGGGCGTGCTAATTACACAACTGTCTGTCATCCGTTTAAGATTCCTGCGTTGTTAGGTATTATTCCGTGCGTCTGCACCTCTTGTAGAGGCACTGCTGTGAGAAATCCGGTCTCTACTGTTTTGATTTTTATGGCGTTCACTAGCTCCTTTTCTGGAGGTACTAAGAGCAACCAAGCAGCTAGTGGGAGAAAACAAACACCACCACGAGCAAAACCAACTGGAGGATAGGCTCCAGGTCCTTACGGGTGCGTTCGAGGCATTACAAACAGGAGATGGGCCAGGCTGGTCCACCTAATCCAATACCAGAAGCAGACGTGTCAGAAAGCGGAGGAGCAGGGAGAGGAGATTAATTTTTCCTAATACCCTTCCAACTTGCAGCCATGTTCACCTAAGGGACACTCAGAGGTGTTTACTCTAGTAGCACCCAGTGCATTTCTCTTTGGCTACTCTGTCCACACCTAGCATCCATGAGGTCCTGTGGCAGTGGGATATATGTATCTCATTTTAACATCTGCTGCAAGTTCTTAACCAGTTGTGCAGTTTAGGAGCTTCTGTCAGTACCTCCTCCCCTGCGGTCATCTTGTTAACAAGTCCGGGGGTGGAGGTGAGAAGGGCTGGGAACAAGCGTGTGTTTTGGCAGTGAAAAAAGCTGCACCGCCTCTCTCTCCCCCCGACACAGATGACTGCTGATGGCTAGGAAAGTATCAACTATGCACAGATTTTACAGTGGGAATCTTCACTCTCTTCAGATTATGGACATTCCTTTGGTCAGCACTGAAATGCCATTATTCAGTTTGCAGCGTAGTCAGGATGCGTTATTTAAATTTTAGTAGCACTGTATGTTTTTAAACCTCAAGCATTGGAAGCAAGATTTTTAAGAAGTCTACATAAATAAGTTAGTACCATCCTCAGGTCTTAGCAAGGCGACAGTTTTCTCTAGGGCCACGTCAGAAATTTGAGCATCATTTTGGAAATACCACTGGTTTCCTTTTTATTCCACAAACATAAATAACAAATAAAAATATACAGCTGTACATAAAGACCCCAGTAACTTCTTTAGTAAAATAATAACTCTAACCCGAGAGTTGAAAGCATTTTTCAATTCTATTTATGGCAAACAGGAGGAAGTTGGTTCGGTGGGTCTGATGTAAGCTCTCAGTGATCAGAAGAGAGAGACACACACACTCCATTTTTTACCTTCAATATCCTGGTTGTCTACAAAAGGCGCTGGTCCCCATATTCTAACAGTGCCATCGTCAGAGGCGCTGGCCATCATGGATGGAATCTGCGGGTTCCAGCTCACACAGTTAACAGTACGCGTGTGCCCCGTCAACTCCGCAATCGGCAGCTCGCTGCGCTTGTGCCAAATATATACTTTGTGATCTAAATGAAAATACGTGTTTAAAAAGACACGATGAGAAACGTCGCTCTGCACAGCCCAACGTGTCCTATCAAACCGCGCTTCCACGCAGGCTCTCAGCAACCAACAAACCCATTAACGTTGTAAAACCCGCGTCTGTCGAACGTGCATGACCAGTAACAAAGCTTTTCTTCTAAAAGCGACCCAACGAGCGTGGGTAAAGCCCTTCCACAAACAGGCACGTTCCCTTTTAAGGCTTGTAAGTCCACTATGCTTGGCATTCGAAGAAAAACCTTTGACTACAAGGCAAATAAGTCAGCACACACCTCAAGAGAGAAACCAAGCTACTCTACAGACTTATAACGTGAATCTGCAAGGCTTCCTTTTGCATGCGTTTTTTCCCAAAACAATCGTCTTTACAGATGAGTACATGCATAAAACCATGAGTACTAAGGCAGACTACTCACAGCCACCACCTGCTGATGAGCACTAGCTAAGATCACAGCTCTGCAGTTAGCAAAATACATCTTGATACTTTAGACCTAAAGGATTCCCGTGAAAGTGCAAACACGGCAAAGGAGGGAGCGAAACAGAGCTCAGCGTCTCAAACTGAGCCGCTGCTGCCTTCAACAACAATTCATTTTTGTCTGGTACTTGAAAGACAGGGGTTTGCACGTAAAGTAGATGCAATTAACAACCCTACAGATCTTACTTTGTGATAGGAAGCTTTTAATTACTCCTAGCAACATGCTAGAAATAGAACAGCGAACTACTCAGACACTCCACTGCAATTTTTAGAAGTGTTACTGCTTTGTAACCAAGCATATTTAAAAATAAATGACTAAAGGTGTTTTGGTTTGGGGTTCCCCTCCTCCCATCTGGAGACTTTTAATAAGCCTGTGGGTTGACCTCTCTAGGAATGTCTTTGGAATATTCCAGAGAGCTATACAAACTGAACATGTATTACTGGTATTACACAAAAGCCTCATATTTAGGTCTAGTGTATCAAATGAAACTATTTTAATCTATTAGAAAGGTTTTAATGTCCGTGTCCTTCTGAAGGCTTAGCAAACATCCTCATCCCAACCCCTTAAAAACAAACTTGCTCACTGACCTACCTGCTAGAATAGCATCATGGAACCATGCATAACTCAGTTGTCTGCTGCTGAATCAGCGCTTTTGAGTACAACACCTTTATATACACTTGTATGGATGCAAGTGTTCTGGTGGTGCTTACATTCCACTTGCTATTTCAAGAGACTACATATCCATGCTGTTCATCAAACACCACAATTCCCTCTCTGCTTAAACACTGGACAAGCCCCTGCTGTCCGGGAGAATGAAAGCCTCACCACAAACCAGGATTTCGACGCTTGTCAGAATGCCTGTATTTTGTTTTGGGAAACAAGTTTGCTAGGATAAGGCAGCAATTTCCCCCTTGGAAAGAGGCCTCCATTTTCTTCCTGTTGATCCAACTATTAGAAAACCCGTACCCAGCTGACACCAAGTTTAAGAGGGTATGAGCAACAACTTCTTTTTTAAATGGCCATGTAATCTGTTATTTTTGTTTTGATGGCTTTGTTCTTTATTTTAAGAAACAGACTTTCTCCGTAGCCACATTCGTAACAATTCAGTGCAGAGAGGCGACAGCGTCGGACAGCCCAACAGGAACAGGGTGCCAGCGGTTACACGCACTGCCTGGTAGTTTTCAGACAATGAGGATGATAATCCACAAACAGGGGAAAAAGAAAAAAGGGCTGGTGCACCACTGTAGTACCTACTCATGCACATTGGTACAACTTAACAGAAGTCCTGAACCTTTGGGTACTCGGGTCCCAAAGCAAGAACCTGGTCCTAGCATGGTAAGGTTCACACTGGATTCGAGGCGCTGTCCTTCAGTCCTTACATTCCACTGGGTTGGGTCAGAAGGTGACATTTTGGTTTTATCTTAGACTTATTTGGTGTTTTCCACAAAAGGATAGTAGTAATGTCCTGGTCAACCTAACTTCCTAGCAGCTGTGAGTTACAGTATTAACAGGGATTGCTTACGTATTCCAAGTGTAAATCTTGGCCGTCCATAGACTTGAATAAGTGACCTCCACAGGAGGTGATGGCATGACATCAGTGACAGAACTGAACCAATTCAACATCGACACCATTAACTAGAACCAATTCAACATCGACACCATTAACTAATTTCTATTCTTGCCACAGACAGTTGAATAACCATACCACAAAGCCTTTGATCACCAAGAAGCCCTACCAGACTATGTCAACAACTGCTTAATTTGAGACTACTCCTTCTGTAATTAAGCTGACTACTCTACTGAAATTACAATAACCTTACCACACCTGTATCTTCAACAGGCAAACAAAGCTGTTACTCCCCAGAAGTATTTTTGATTCAAACCATAAACCTAAGTATCATACCACAAAAAGAAAAAGCCTCAAGAACACCCCACCCACTTCTAATTAAAACTGTGTAGATGCTTTTGCTTTAGAGGAGCAACACTAAAGACTCACTAATTCTTTCTACTACTACCATCCTCTCAAAACATTCTGCTAGCACACAATTACTTTGTGAAGTATGCCACAATCTCAGTGCTCCTCAAACTTACCTAACGAACCAGTTGCCTTGACAGATGACAGCTGCTAACAACAACATCACAAAGATACAGGAAGGATACAGCATTCCAGTTTTCTGCATGAAAGACAGTGATGTTCCTTACCTTCGCTGCCACTCGCGATGAAATCTTCATTATGACCTCCAAAACACGAGTGAATTGTGTAAAATCCTTGTGTAACACCTTGATACTTTCTCACTAAAACTCTGTCTTGCAAGTCCCATAAGTGAACTCCCTGGGAATAAGAATGTTATATTATTGTTAAACATTAGTCATAGCATTCTTTTTAAACTCAAAAAAAGAAAGAAAACACAATGAAAGTACATTACTTCACCCATCTTCAACACTGTTTCTAGATCAAGAGAGTATAGAGAGACCAAATTACTAAATTAAGCTTCCAGTCTGTGGTCCCTTCCATTCTGAAAGCTCCTGTTCTTACCCAAGGTTCCAAAAGGAGAAGTAAATAAAACGTAATTCTCACACCCCCAGACACGCACGCCTGCCACAATTC
>NW_010260230.1:21161-37101 GCF_000690775.1 Eurypyga helias
ACCTGGCTTCTCAATGCAACAGCCAGATGTTTACTTTTAACAGTACATATTTCATAGTATGAAACTCTTCACTATAATCAGTCACAAACAAGTCTCAGGAATAAGTTCGCCTTCTTGCCAGAGAATTAATATTTATGAATATTGCAGCCTTCATAGTACACAAAATAGAACTGATTAATATCAAACATTCCAATTTGCATCAAAATACATGTAAACAGGTGGCAGCTGCCAGCAGATTTATTTGTATTTCCATTTATCATCACCAACTCACCTGAGTTGCTACATTTAACAAAGCTAAACGCCCATTTTTTGAAATAGTAAACGACATAATAGGGTGATCTTCTTGTACTCTGAAACAAGACAACACATCAGTGTTAAGAGTAGACTTAACCAAACAATGATGCAACACCAAGACAAAAGGCACATCCTGTCTCTGCAGTATTATCAGGGAAAGGCAGTTCTGAATTTGAAGCAGGTGTGTCTCTATGGCAGTACAAGCCAGGTCTGCAATGGGATCTGTCATCAGCATAAGACCAAAAGGGACTTCAGACGTCAAATCCAACTCATAACTTCAAGGATCTACTAAAATATGCCAGGAATTGAGAAGACTACAGCTCTTGGTGACAGGAATGTCAAAACATGCACAAGAAACCTACTCCAGTGCTTAGCAAGTTATTTCTAATACTCAATCTAATGCTTCTTGCAGCAACTGGAACTCATTAATTCTTGTCCCACGTTATTCTCCTTTTAATACTGAGAGCATTCTAATAACTTTTTTCCCATCCTGCCCCAGAACCCCTTTCTCAATCTTCTTCTAAAACCAAGAACCAGGAATTCAAAACCAAAGAAAGAGGTAGTTACATGTTCCTGTCTGTAAGATCCTCAAAGTTATAACCCCGAATTCGCTGGTGTGTGTCCGACGCTAGAACAGTTTTCCCATCGCTCAAGCACCAAAGGCATTGTACTCTCACCCCTTCCCAGGAGTCAAGGAGATTACCATCTAAATCCTGGTCAAAAGAAAAAAAAAAAGGAAAAAAAAAGAAAGAAGAAATGGAACTGTTAGCCTCAGATTTCTGAGGAGTTGTGACACAAGAATCTCTTGAATCTTCTGTTCAGACAGTTGCTACAGTAAGGAATCTATCTTACCCTGTGAGAGCGAGAACTTAATGATTTAGGATTTGGTTGTCTTAACTGAGACCTTTTGTTGCGTTATCTGTCCTGGAGAGCCGAGAATCCCTTTCTTCACTTTCTCACGTGTGAGACGTGCAATCTACATCATGTCACGGAGCTCACCTTCGCAGTGAACGAGGTTTGCATACCGCACTATTATTCTGGGCACCAATTCAGATGACAAATGATCAGGAGTATGGGTGAGACTGTGGACCATCATCCAAAAAATCAACTCTAGTCAAGTAATGAGGGTTTCAAATTTCTGGTTACGCTAAGCAAAAACAGCATGCAAAAACTAAGACAGTCAAATCCTGTGAAGTAAGAGACATTGCCCTGTGGGCAAAGGCAATACTTTTTATTAGTGTATTTTCTAGCGCAGCTAAGAAAATTCGAGATCAGCCAAGAAAATTCCCAGCCCACAAATCCCCCTTGAGGCAGACAAAAGGTGCGTGAACCCCTTTAACTGCTACATAGGGAAGTGCTGTTGAAATACTCGCATTAATGCATTGCTTCTCTGAATTACAAAAGATCAGATGTTGTAGCGTACACACGTGTGAAGAAAGATGAACCTTGGGTTTGACTATGACGACACTTTCATTTCTCACTTTGTTTAAGGGGCAAAAATACAGAGAACTTACACACTGATAGAACTGCCCACGCTGACCTCCCGTCACAAAACGCTTCCCATCAGGATTCCAGGCCACGCTTGTTAAACTGTCTTCATGAGACTGGCTCATCTTTGTCCTCAGCTCCCCAGTCTGGAAAATAAACAAAGGCAGCAAGGCCTTACACTAGAATCCTTTCCCAAAAAGGCATCGATAAAATTATCTGACATGCATAGTGTTTGGAAGCGCATGTATTTAAATACGTTTATTAAAAAGCAACACAGACATATGAATAATGCAGTAAAAAGGCAGAACTACTTCAACATATCCAGCGATCCTGACAATTTCTTTTGTCACTCAGATCAGGAGAGATGGACTAGTTGGGGTGTCAGACTACTGGAAGATTATGAGTAAAGAGAGGAATGAAAAGAAGTTGGAAGAACACATAAGAGAAGCAACATGAAATAACAAAATAGAGGCCAGACATGGAAAGCAAGGAGGCAGGAGGAGACTAAAAGAAAACAGAGATGACAAAATACATTTTAGTAAGAAGTTGGGAGTACCAGAGTATTTTAGAACATTTTCCTCCCTGAGCTGGAGCTCTAGGCCAAAGTTTAGCTTTCACCCCTAGCTTATAATGCTCCTGTTTAACAAAACAGAGGGCCAATGAGTGGCTTACCACTGTCAGAACAGTAAGGGCTTCTCTCTATTCCCTTGTGCCAGCTCTAGTGCTCTTCACTGAGCCAGCTTAGTCAACTGAACAGAAGGGAAGTATTCCAAGGGTGGGAAAAAAGGGAACCTTTTTGGTTTAGGAAACTAAATCAGTTCAGAGTCCAAGGCAGCACAAGAAAGACTATGTAGCCCAAAACTGAGGCAGGGGAAGCTTTGATGTCAACTCAAGTGCCCATTAAAATCAACCGCAGAAAAGGATTTTCAAATTCACAGAGGAAATGGCAAAACGCCTTAGTGTGTGACTGAAAGATGAAGTTCTGAAGTCATAAATCTAAGCCTCTGTGCATATTCAACTAACATCACTGGGAGCATTACACAAGTTAAAAAAAAAATAGATCATATCGTTTACTCTTGCTGCTTGTTAAGATCTTAAATGAGGAATTGCTCTCCTCAGACAACAATTCTGCCCTTTGTTTCCCTCAAAAAATTTACTGTTGGTCTCCTCAGTAGCTCCCTAAGCCCTATGGATTTACACATCTCCTCTGAGAAACGATCAGCAACCAGATACACAAGAATTGCTGCACAGTCCCAGGCACTGCGACTCAAACTCTACGTTCTGTACAAACCAAGTACAGAAGTTGTTGGCTGCCCCAGTAATTTTTTCAACTCGGGGGCGGGGAGATCAGCATCTCTTCTTTACACTCCCACCTTTGCACAACAAGTTTGCAGAAAAGACTTCTTTCAGGCTTAATGTATTTAGATATTGAACCAAAAGCAGCAGGCTGACCACGTTTTATTTTTATGATCTTAGTCACACTTACTTGTACATTCCAGAGCCAGAGCTCAGAGCAATCATCCGGGCCACAGGCAACAAGGTAGTTGTCATCTGGGCTCCAAGCAATGTAAGAGACACCATATGCATGACCTTCTAACGTCTTGAGTAGTTTTAGCTGGTGAGTATCCTGAAACAAGAGAGGTTCTGTTGAGACAATGCAAATTAACTCCTACCAGATTTCACATCTAGAGCGAGTCCAAGCGCAGCACGGCAAGTTTGCTTTGTGACACTTAGCGCACACATTTTACGAGACGGATGAATAGGTTCTTACTGGAAAAGCAGTTGCTAGTTTACAGAGTAGGACCATAAAATGAAGGCTTCTAAAGTTTCAGCATGCAAAACAAGAGCACCTGTAGGTATTTTTGTTCTAATCTTCCATGATTCTGAGTGTGGAACTCACAAAATACCATTGTGTAGACTTGTATATTGTATTACACTTGTTTTAGTATAGGAGGTTTCTGTAGTGCCAAATCTCTCTATGTTTCCTTCAAGACAAAAGTACTATTATCCATATTTTACAGAATTAAGTTACTTTCTTCAAAGCAAAGACCTCCTAGAAGCCTGTAAACGAGAACCAAAACCTTCACGTACGCCGAAAAGAGAAAACATCCAAGTGCCAATGTTTATAAAAACTTGAGCATATCTTGTGTATGCCACTCAAGAAAAGTTTCACAGAAAGATACTTTTTAAAGCTTCCTTGAGAGGTGTTCGTATTTCAGACACGCTGCCTACAGCAAGCTGTTCCATCTTTTCTGCCAGATTTCATGAATGAAGCATGCTTCGCTCACGCAGAGTGTCTTGTATCACCTTTCTGCTACAACTGTTCTCCTGACGTCTTGTCAGAGGAACCTGACTTTCAAGTAGCTTATCACAATAAACAGTACAGGTGGATACTTTGAAACAGCCATACACTGGCTTCCTACATACAGAAAAGTGCTTCAGTACAGTATTAGCCCCGATTCTTGGCAGCAACATGCATATACTGAAAGCAGGAAAAGTAGGAAGCATGTAAGCAGTTTACAGTAATTTCTGTGAAGCCTCTTGGAAAAGGGCAGGTGGATTATCCTCCCTTCCCCCTGCCCCTATTGTGTATTTCTGCATGAGGGATGCTTATACCTCCCACTTCTCTTCAAAACGAATGACTCATTTGAAAACCTAGCTTGATTCCTCAAATTGTCCCTTCTCTGTCTTTTGTTACAGTATTAATCATCAGAGCACCTCTTGATTCTGAAGAGAAAGAACATGGTCAGCCTAGGAACAGAGTGACACGTTTCCTGGGATGAGCTGCAAGGGATTTGGTTACTCTCAGCCAGCGTGCAGCTTTGAGTTCTGCTAACTAGAAAAGCTGAATTTCTCAAGAGAAAAGTGGGCTAACAATAATCTTCAAAGCACAGAGAAATAGGGGAAAACGAACTGACCTCCTCAAGTCACTTCTTCCATTCTAATTATTATTCCTGGTCTGCATTAGACACTGCTGTGCCTGTAGCTAAACTGATCTGCAAGGAAACTGAATCACGTCTGACATCATCTCACATCCTGGAGCCTGCATACAACTCATGGATTTCTTTTCACATCAGGATTAAAGTAGGCTGTCGCTTCTGCATCACATTTGAGACTCATGAGGAACAACATACACAGGATATTCCTAATGACAGGACTTCATGGATGTTACGCTCTCCCATGCTGTGCTCATACTTCTCTCCAAATACAGAAAAACTGCTATACCACATTGTGCTCTAAAACAGCAGTCAGTGGTATTTCAGGAAAGCGTCCCCAAATTTAGAAAACCTGCTTCCCACCCACCACCTAAAGAAATCTCAGTACTTCTATCCCTTACATGCAGCTACCCCGATTTTTGATATGTAGAAGAAACAACTATTCAGGTATCAGCTTAAGTCTGCAGTAGTTGAGCTCCTCGGCTGAAAAGCCAAAAACCTGCCAACGGTTTTTAGGAAGTGCAAAAAAAAAAAAGGAAGATCTCAGTAAGGAACAAGCCTTCCATGAAAGATGACGCATGCCAGACAAGGTGATGCGCCCACTCTGCTTACCCTTTGTACTCCAGAGATTCTGACACACTTAGTAACAGTCAAATGATGCATTCCACACACAAGCCTCATTCACTCAAGACATTATTTACTGCTGCTGCATCTGCATAAGAACTCTGAAATGAACAGATGAAAACTGAACCAAGACACCTTAGGCATCTAGCTGGGTCTTAGGAAAAAAAAAAAAAGCCATTCATGGTATAAAATGAAGAAAACAAATGGAAGCAGTGTGATTACACTTTGAGATGATGAAGAAAAGAAAGGAAGAAGTGGAAGAGTCTCACATACATGAAGTGTGTGTGGAAAAAGAATACTGTTCATTTAAAACAGTGTTCTCCCATCACTTGCCTGGACAGAGTCGTACAGATGTTTTGCTGAAGTTTGTATGTACTAATTAGAATAGTTCCAAATATCTAAAGCCTGGAAAACCTGATTAAGTTTATGGTTCAAGAGACATTGCCAACTGCTATAGGAAACGTGAGAGGCGTGCTCTGGCAAATATGAAAATGAACCATTTCAAGTATGTGGCCTAGTATTATTTAGGCATCCATCTCCTTGAAAGGGTTTCAATTTTTTTTTCCTGTAGGTTCCCAAACACAGGAGATGAAACTCTACAGAGCTGCTTTCCCACTAACTATTTATTAGAGATTTTGGTCCTTTAGTAACCCTTGGCCAAAAGGGTTAATTTAAGACTCTCACAAAACACTTACTTGGTTTGATTAACCAGATTAGCTAACAACTCCCTATACAGTGTGCTAATCAAGATGATGGGTATTAAAACCCATCAATATAAGAGGAAGATGTGCCTCCACAATCAAGTAACAAGTCAACAGCAAAAACATGTGATCCTTACTTTACTTAGAATCATGCTGTTTGTTAAAAACCCCAAAGCTACAGATAGTTTCCAATGCCAGTTACAGAAGTCAGCTTACACTACTGCGTGTCTCTTGGCCCAGACCCCAGTAACAAGCCAACCACAACAGTTCTGTGCCTGAAAAACCCACAGCACTTGCTGTTAGCTCAGCGGCTACACAACAACTACGCACGTGGAACAGAGTTTAACGTTCTCACATTCCTCTTAATAGCAAAAAGGACTCAAGTTACATGGCTTCCTAACCTGTAGTGGGAAAAAAGGATTGAGTTCAGCTCTCAAATCCCACTGAAAGCCAGTATAGCCAGTTAGCCAGTATAGCCAGTTAGCACACTAGTTTGCAGTTGTGTGGTTAAAAACATAAGGGTCTTTCTTCTGATAGTGTTTTACACAATATCTGAAGTTTTTAATGCTTGTATCTTCAAGTTTATTCACAGCTTTTAATTGTTATGAAATTTATGGACTTTTTTTGCATCACTACTACCAGTCAAGTAAAACAGTCTTAGATTCATCACTTAAGCTTTTTATTTACATAAGAATAGATATGGGTAGGAAAGATAAATCTCTGTAGGATATTTCGTAACAGGAGCAGTGACACATGTTAGCATCAAACCCTAAAACCGCCATCTGCAAGACACTGGCTGAGTATGCTTCCATGTGTCAGTGGCTTCTCACAAGCATTTAAACCTTCATCTCAAGCCAAGACAAATCTTACAACGGCAGCTAACATGAAGTGGCATAACTGATGCAACCATACCATTTTAGGATTCAGAAATAAAGTAAAAAATGGTCAGAGTACTTAAATCCAAGCAAACTAGTAGTAACAGGATAATGAGAGGGGTTAGTCACACACACAAGTCAGAAGCACGCTTAGAAAGAGCAATGTAGATGAAAGGTTCCTCGCTGCCGTGCTCCTTCCACTCTCACCCAATGCTCCTCCAGGCCTTCAAGCAGAGAAGCTCCCCTGAGGGCACCAGCAGGCTCTACCCCATGGTGCTGTTTAGGGGCACACAAAGTTCCTGCCCCAAAGCAGCCAACAGTTGAAGCCTGTTACACTCAGACATCAGGTTTTCAGGTGTCCTCCTCCACTAAATTACACTGACTGTGATCTTCAGTCTTTCACATACCAGAGAAACACCTGAGTCAGCAGGCTACAGTGCATCTTAGCCTGCCCTACAAAAATCAAACCATCCTAGCAAGTGGAGAGGGAAGGGAAAGACACATCACACACATTTTAACACGTTGCACACTTACTGGATCCACCTGCCATATAATAACAGTTGTGTCCTTAGATCCTGTTGCTAGTTTAGTGCCGTCATTGGAGAATTTACAGAACCACACTTCATTACAGTGCTCCGTTAGTATCTGCTGTGTATAGCATGGGAACTGTTTCCTGGGAAAAGAAAGGGATGTATTTGCAGATTAATAAGAAAGCAGTAGGAGATATTTTAAATTGAGCTAGTAAAAACTAAAACAAACTTATTTAAATGCAAGACCAGACAGCTTAGAAAAATTCCTCTACTAACAGCTGCTTCAAACAAGTACAGAATGAAATGTCTTATCTGGTAAAAAGCTCACACCACCAAGTGACTGTAACTAACTGTAAGAACTTAGAACTATTCTTATTCTGGTCACGTAATGTGTTATGCTTTCATACAGCTTAGAATAAAACTGACATCATCAGGAGCGTAACTGCTTATTACCGTACACTTCTGATGTACAGAAAATACTGGAGCCCAGTCCTCTTTGCACCCTACGTGCAGCGTTCTATTTACATGCAAGGCTGCTGTAAGTACCTAACTCACTTAGCTATATCTTCCCAAATCTTCAGAAGTGATTAGTACATGAAAGTTGAGCAAAAAAAAAAAAATAGCCTTATGTCCTTTCCTTGACTGCGATCTTGCAGTAAGTTAGGTGTTTGCCTTCATTCTGCGCCATTTTTCACGTCCTATGCAGAGTACCACATGCAGTAGCTACGCACAACTAACAGGATACCATTACGAGCTTTCAACTGAAAAGTTTTCCCTCACAAAATCTAAGTGGTTTTGTAAAACGCTAAGTGTTTATCAAACAAAATATAGTATGATAAACTACTGAAGAAGAGTCAAACATTTCTCTCGAGCTAATATTTAACCTTCTAGTTACACGCTGAGGAAAAGCTAACAGTCAAAATACTAAGGTAAGAATTGAAAACAAGTTTTTTTATTTACAGCTTAACCACTGTATAAGAGCTTGAGAGCTAAGCTAAAATAAATGTAGGCTTTTACAGCACATGGCTGCTTTTATAGGCAATATCTGCAGTGACTACAAGTCCATTGTTCAGGTGCACCAGAAGGCAGTCTCTAGCCACAGACATGTTTCTTTCCTTCAACTGCAGGGTTCCTGAAGCTGTGTAGTCTTATGGTGAGTTTTTATGGTCCTCGGTACAACAGGGCAACGCAACTCTAGGGGGACACAACAGTACTAATGCAACAACAATCTCTGTGAACGTACAGCCGTACTTATTACTGGGGATAAACTGGCCTAAAAAGAAAACACTCCTCTTCCTTTAAATTTGTGTTTAAAAATAGAGTTTGGTGTGACAGACACCTGAAAAGCTACTTCTTACTAGAAGATAGGTAAAGTTCTGCTTATTACAGTGTCTATATCCTCTCAATCCATTTTATTTTACTAGGAGATGCTTCCTAGTACATATTTAAAGACTATGGAGCACCACTGAACAACTATACATCCCTCATTTCCTGTCTTATGAGAGAGGAGGATAAACAAAACATACATATCTGTAGTTGGCTTCCTTGGGTATGTCTAGTTACTCGTTCACAGAGAAACACAAGTCTGTTCTGCTCCTGCTTTAAGCTGACCAAGAGCTGTCTAGTTGCCACGGGAACAACACTGAGCCCAAGGAAAAAGCCCCACCCATGAAAGAAGACTTTGTTTTCCTTGAAGTCTAGAGGGAGGGAGGCAAGCCCTTACACAGATATGTGTACCTACAGGAAGCGCATTTCATTATTATTTAGCCACATTACAGTAAGTTAATGTTTTTCCTCTGAGCAGCAATTTGCTCTAGAAGGTAAAAGAGTCTTTTACCCATACACACAAAGTACTCACACAAAGTACAAGGGGCACACTGTGTCCCAGGAAAGCCTTTTCAGCATATTTCATTTAAAAAAATACTCTATAGAACAATAGCACTTGTATTTTAAAGCTTAAGAAGAGCAGCCAAGGTTTTGTAGACACGAAAAGTAAGCAGCATAATGCTGGAGCACTCAGCGCTCATAGTAAGGCAGTCTTTAGGTTCCTAAAAAGGGTAACAGGCACAGCTGAAAGAGCTGCTGCAGACACATCCGAATATCGAATTATGCTATTCACAAGCCAGTGAGATCAGAGCACTCTCACAAAAAGTTCTCTACACTTAATTAATGAAGCATACCATGGAGCAAGTTTGACTTCACAGAGCAAAGCATACATTAAATAACCCTTCTGCAGAAGGAAATAGCAGCAGGCTCCAAACAAAAAATCAAAACCAGTTGTCTAACAGTTTCTGGGTTTGGCAATTAGGTATTATTGTAGCTCAAAGGTTTTTCTTTTTCTTTTTTGAAGTGCTTCATTGCAAATTGTTCATTTCAGCACAACACACTGGAAACATGTTCACATACTGAAATAAAGTACCTAAAAAGTTACCTGATGTTGTATTTACAGAAGTTCAAAATTCTAAATAAAACACCAAATATTTTCAGTGTTTTTTAATTCCCTGTACGTACACTGAAGATTTAATCCTAACTCCCACATGGTTCTTTTTCAAAAATGCTGCACTGAACTAGTAACTAGAAAGCAGCAGCATTTACCTCTCATTTGGGCTTCCCTGTTGGTTGGTAGTTTTAGACTAAAGTTAATTCACATGAAAGCCAACAAATTAATTCTAGGGGGAGGAAAAAACCCACAAAAACCACCAACAACAAAACACCCAGCTAGGCTGAAAGCTCTCAAAACTAAAAACGACCACCCCCAAGAGCACCAATTCTCTATTATCAAAATCTCAGACACAGTAAGATGAAATCCCTCCTGTCACTCCCAGCAGTTTCTCCCTCTTAGCTCCCGCTCTTATGAAGTGATTTAAGTTTTAGTTTACCTATTCGTGCAATTCAAGCATGCTTGATCAAAATATTGCCAGAAGTCCAAAACAGATTAGTTCCAACTAAAAAAGGGAAAGTTGTCAGTGTTCTATCATTTAAGTAGTACAGAATTTAAATTGTCTACGCTATTAGACTACTGTTACTTCTGTCAGTTTAATCAAAATTTGGCTTCCACTGTCTTTAACTCACCTCATTATGCCCAAGCATGGCAGCACGTACAGCGCACCACATACTGATCTCAGATCCCTGCAATAGGTAGGTACAATAGGTTGAGTTGAGGACAGAATGGAAGCCTTTATTTTGAAATGGTTTTTTTTTTAATTAAAATAGTTTTGAGTATGTATGTATACATACCAAATATGCAAGCTTAGGAAGTACCACATCAGGTGAAAAAAAAAAACCCCAACCCACCCCCAAAACTATAGCCAAATTTGTATCAGCAAATAGGTTCAGATGGGTGAAATTCAAGTCCAGATTTGTTGCATATATGCGTATGTTGCATATGCTGGTTTATATCCAGCTCTAGCTATTCCAACTTCAATAAACCACACTCTTTATAGTTGGCTTGAATGCTCGTTGGGGTTTGATTGATCACATCAAACCCCTACAGAACAACGTTACTTATGGACTCATAGAAAGGCTAAAATTAAACTTCTTTCCATTAGTCTGATTTTGAGACTCATTTCTGAATTAGGGAAGGCATAACCCCAGTATCTGCTCATTTCCAATGGCTTTTAAAATAGGGAGCAGTCCAATGCCTGCACACACACACCCCAACACATCGTTGCTGCATTTTCAAAACTGCAACCAAGACAACAGTCTAAAAAAAGTTACTTGAACACATGAAGTGCCAAGGACATTAATTTAAAAACCTTAAGATGGCTACAGTGCCGTACTATGGAAGTCTGCACCTTTAAAAACAGATTCCAAGTAACCCAAGAACATAAGTCAAAGCCGCTTGCAGAAAGTTTCTATAAGCAACTTTCAGTACGTAACTTCCTCAGACAAGCTAACCTCAACATGAAAAAACTTCCCCTGTGAGCCCAAGCACTGGCCTGTTCCATGAACATAAGTACAAGGCTATTCTATATAGCCCTTGTTTTCCAGCTGTCCTAGCCCTCATTCCTGTAGTACATCACGCACAGCAGTTTTCCATAAAAGCTACATGGAGTTTGTTGGTCAGAGTTCTGCTGGATGAGGAAAAACCACTCAAGTCAGTCATTTGTTACAAATATCTTCCTGTTCTGTCTACTGGAGTACAGCATTTTGAAGAATCAGAAGCAGCATCAGTTTTGTTTAAAAAGTTAGCCAGATAGTCTTAACAGCTAATACGTAGCTGTAAGATCTTCAATTCTTACTACCTTAACAAAGCTGAGAAAACAGTTCTTTCTATCACTCATCTCTTTTGTAAAACAGAAATGCCTATTGCACGTTTCTATTGTGTTTTAAACTTCGTGCCTAAAAGCCTCTTGCTGTCCACTACTGAAAGCTGAGACAGTTGACTTCACGATGTGTGCTGCAGTAGGCTTTCTGCATTCCAGCAAGCTTGAAGACAGCGTCTGGGTAAGTAATGTACTGGTGATTCTCCAGTGAAAAAACACAGCAATCGCATGCTGATGAAAAAACAGACTGGCTTTCCAAAATTACAAGAAACAAGTGGCTAAGGATTAGCATAGCAACATATTCTATTCATGGCCATTTGAATAAAATTTTAAAGCTTTAGTCTGACCCCACTACCCTATATCTAGCTACCAAAGTCTCTTACACACACCTTCTCTACTCCCCATCACTACTCATTTAATAAGAACCATCTTTTCCAAGGCAGTTAAACCTGTTTCACCAACCCAGAACAGTTTCTGTGTTCCTTTTAACAGTAGGTACAATTAGATTATTTTACAAGACAAAAGAAAAGATCATCTTAGAAGTCAGAAGGGTTTCTTACCTACTACAAACATGATCTATTAGCAGCGAGACAGAATCTAGATTACTATCTAGTTTGGTATTGTGATATAGGCACCGGTCCCGTTGTAGTTCCACAGCCTGACGTAGCAGGTTCTGTAAACGCCTTGGAGGAAGCATCACTGATGGGGGCAGGTACGCTTTAAAAGAGTTATTAAGAAAAAGAAAAGATATATCAAAACCAAGTTACAAGTAAGAGCATATTTTGAGAGGTTTTGGAAGAGACCTTAGTAAATAAAGCCTAAAAGCTACAGGAAAAGAGTGCAGTCAGTCTGTCAAATTTACAGCAGTACATCTGGAATTGAAAGCAGGAACTTCTGGAAAGCAGAGCTGCATGCAAGGTATTTGTAGTTATACTACATGTTGTCCCAGCCAACAAGCTCCATTTACACAAGCTAACTCCAAACCTGATATTTAACAAAATCTGTAAAGTTAAAACCCAACAGCATCAGCTGTGTTCGTTCAAAGAATTCCCTATTACACTACCAAAATAAAACCTATTGTATTTTTTACAACTCTTATACATAGTATTACACCAGCCACACGAAAGAGAAAGGACAAACCATAATTCATAGCGAAGTCTGAGACCACTATAAACCAGTACTAGTATCACCAGCCATTACAGGCCACGCTTCGTTTCGACCTTAGCGCAGCTGGCATTTACAAGATACTCCCCCCTCTGAACTGCACATTTAATCACCAAGTTATACTATTACTGCATGCAGCAGTGCTAAGAAATAAGAGCTCCCATTACAAATAGTTTATCAGAGATGGCAAAAGGTTAGCTACAGAAGACCAAAAGGGTAAAGGCACCTGAACTCATCCCCATTAACGAAGGAATACAAAAACCAACCACCAGCAAATGCAGTTCAAGCTAATTCCCTGGGAAACATCATTATGCAAGATGTACTGGATTTAGAAAGGTGGGAATAAATTTTAAACACTAGAACATCTTACTCTGGAGTTTGTCCAAAAGTTTAGATCTGGAAGCTGTTCCTTTCCCTTCCCACTCTGCTTTTGCACGCAAGTCTTCTGCATGGCTACACATCAGATACCTGTTAAAAAAAAGCACACGCACACCAACAGACCAAGTCTTTCTGGAATCATTCTTTCCACTTTTAAGCATTATCTAGATCATAACATCCTTAATGAACTGGAAATAGGTGACTTAAGCTTGAGACAGATAGGAAAAAAGGCAGGGAGCTATTCCACACAAACATGCACCTTCTTCAGAACAAATGCCTACAAATGGGCAACGGAAAAAGATAAAAGGCCCACAGATTTTAGGAAATGTTATTTTCATCTAAGAACAAACCAGACTGTATTCACCTACTTATTCAATTGTAAGATAACAGGATTTTCAAGACCAGATGACCATACATGCATATGCCTTAATCTGGGTTCTAGTACTACAGAAGTAAATCGTGATCAGGTTATACTCAAGCGTCAGAAGCGGAACACTGTCTACTGAATAGCCATCTTTACTCACCATTTCAGCATATCTCACTACAGTTTATTAATCAACAGGATAGTAGTTTTAATACAGTTTGAGTTTTTATCGTGTCAGCTATTAAAAGCTACAGAATTCCTCAGAAAACTCCACCGAAAGAGCTCTCCAAGTCTGAGCCACTTACCCACTGAGGACATGAATGCGTTCTGTATTGTATTTCAGAGGCGTCAGTTCACAGCGTAGAACTTGAAGTGCCTCCAGGACTTTGCCATCCTCCAGGTACTCCAGGTACTTCTGCTGCAGCAGCAAAAACTTCATCCTCTGACATGACAGAAAGCAGCAGTCAGGGGAAAAAGGTTGACTGAAGTTTCAGAAAATGTTTGAGCCTAAACAGAACAGTAGAAACCATTCTACTATGCCCTTCAGAAATACAACTATATGTAATGTTTCATTACTCAGTTTCTTTTTGCTGGGTTTTCAACAACATTGCAGCAATTATGTGATCCATGAATTTCCTTCCTGCCTCACGGGACTCCACGTATCTTCCTACCTCATTTCTCAGATCCTCCCTTCAACTTGCCTCATTTTTATACTCACTCCCTTTTCAGTCACCATTCTTCAAACCCTGAATTAGACAGGCTTCCCAATCTTCCATTCTATTAAGGAAAGCACCCAAAAAGCAGCTAATCACATATTTAAGACTGCATGACAGCACAGGACACAACATGCCAACTTAACACGTTCTCATACTGCTCACACAGGAGCTGACATGGACTGTTTGCATAGCTGCATAACACACAGCAGCAACAAACTGACACTGCCTGAGGTTTTGTTTTGTAGTTCCAGGTTAAGTTGTTTTCCTCAGGTGTTGTATCATTTTTCAGGATTACAGAGAAAAAATAGTTCCCTCTACTTCTGGGAAGTGAAGTGATTCCTAAACAATTACTGCTATTTCATAGTGTTCCTTTCATCTTGCACAGTTTTTTGTTGTTTTCTTGAAAAAAAAAATCAAGCCTGCTATTCTAACAACAAAGGTCTGGCAGATAAAAAAAAAAATAAAATCAAGCTTAATTTACTATATTAAAAACCTGAAATCCTGGAAATTTATAATACCAATTTATTAGAAACACAGTTCTATTGTTTCTGGATGAAACCAACTATTCTGTGTTTGCACATCTTTACTGCTAGCAGTCACGAGAGAGAAAAGACATTTGTGGTCCACAAGACTCACCAGGTTAAAGAGGAAAATGTACATATCGGTGAGAAATGGAATGAAGATGCAGTGTAACAAGTCACATTTGCTTGTCTAACAAATGCACCACCAGTTTAGTCACCAGTTCCCTCTGCTTTGTCAGACCTCCAGCACCTCACTGTTTTCATGCTCATATTTGGTCAATGTTTACTCGGTTCCAAACACACTGCTTGCCTCCTTCAGTAGAGGGATAATCGGGAAGTTTAAGATGCTCCTGTCCTATTAAAGCTTACACGCAAGTTTGAGGCTTACTGTATGTTAAATCCAAAGTTAAACCATAAAGCAGTTTTAGCTTCCAGAGATTCTTTCGAAGAACTGAACATAAAGGTTTCCACACACAGTGCTGTTAACTTACCGCACAGCTTTGTGAAGCACAAACCATTACATAGTGAAGACAATTTATGCTCAAACATGTCTGTAGTACTCTGTACATGACAGGCAAACCCATATTAAATTCCCTAACCAGCTCTTTGTAATTTAGAGCATCACGACATTTTTTTCCACCTAAGACAACAGTTTTTTGGTGCTATGACATGTAGCAAAACAAAAGAAAGATATCCCAATTATTTACAACCTCAGTGCTTGGTTCCAAGCAATAAGCCAGTAGGCCTCATGCTGTTTGCTTATCCCTCCTGCTGCTAGGCTATCCTCTTCCCAGCTATGCACGTGCTCACAAGGATGCATGGAGATGCTTAGGTAGTAGTCACGTACCATATTTCACTCCATCACCTCATGCTGATGATCACCACCAGATAAAAAACAGCCTCATATTTCCAGTTTGTAATAAGGATCCCTCCAACTCTTCCTTCTCCATTCGCTGCAGATACTACTTATTAAATTTATATCATCTTTCCCTTAAATGCAATAGTCATTAGATGCAGATATGGTTCTTTCTCCCTCCCTACTTTTAGGACTTGGCATGTTAAATTAATTTCTTTAGGGGAAAGA
>NW_010260230.1:37132-43320 GCF_000690775.1 Eurypyga helias
ACACTAATTTGTGTAACGCCAGTCCCAACAATTCCATAGAAGCATTACAAGAACACTAACATGCAGAATGCTGTTGCCAAGTTATCAAGAGGCATAGCTTCAGTTTTGGGTTAGAAAATATAATTAAAAAAAAAAAGAGACCCCAGTGCCATGTGTGACTTTGGCATATTAGGAACATAAAAGCCTCCAGAACAACACAATACTGTGCACTTCATGTAGGAGTCTACTGTTAACTTAATGGAGAATTAGAATAAAAGATAAGCAGTTTTAAATTGTAATTTATCTACAGCAAAGGGTAGGGACTGAAGTGTTGATAGGGAAATTAAATTGATTTTCTAAGCTATTTTGATAACTACTCCAAAACTTACCCTACAGTACATTCAAACAATGGCATGAATACAGCCTCCTTAAGGCAAAAGTCACACTTCAGCAACACCATATTTCAAGTAATTTTTTATACTGGGACACTCAGAGCTTCCTACTACTTATTTCTGTGCAATTACTGACTTTGAAAACAAAATTCAGTTGTTCAGTGAAATCTATTTGTCAGCATTTTCTCTCAACTACTTATATGCCCTACTAAAATACTGCTAAATGCTTCCAACACCACCACCTCATGGTAGAAAAGACCATTTTGAGTGCATGATCTCTTCTAGAAGAGGTTGAGAACTGTTTACAGCATCAGCAACTGCAAAGTAAAAGCACAAACCCCACTATTTAAGTAGAGGGGAACAAGTGTAAAACTAACCTGACACAATGCACCCACAAGAACAGCTTACTCATTCTCCATATTCTTCAGCTGCCTTCCAAAGAAGGGACATAGAAGTTATCATAATCCCAATTATACCACGTACAACGTAACAGAAGTCCCTGGGATTTGTTGTTACCACCTCAGCACTTGCAACAGAAATTCAATGTCATGACACTCTCCTGAAATCCAGACACCACCATGGCTTCACTTACATCCACGATCTGTCACCCTGTAGGACCCGTGGAAGAGTCCAACACAAGACTTTCAGCACCCCAGTCTAGCTAGTTTTGTTCAGTTATCACTACCTCATCCCATCTTTCAACTCCATAGAGGATGAGGATAAAGTGTATTACTTTGTTGTTTCTAGAAGCTATTATTTAAGTGTAAGTTGAACCTCTGATCAGCCTGGGGCAAAACTGCGGCAGAGCTAACAGATCTTGCAGGCTTTTGCTTATTTGTTTTAATGTACATACTATTAGCATTTTGCTTTCTTCAAACTACAGCCTTTGATTACTAGCCTGAATGTTTAGACAGATTGTGTTGTCCTAATTGTTAGTAGGAGAGTCTCCTGCAGAATTTTAAATTCTAGGAAGTTTTACATGCACCACGATTCACCAGCACCAAGTAACCAAAGGTGAAAGCCCCAGCAACACAACTGGGAAAATAACCAGACAGGCATCCTACCACAGTCAAGAAATTGGGCCAATTTGATCACTGGTTACAGCAGCAAATCTTCAGAAGTTTAAAAAGAGTAAAACGCATAATAACCTAATTTTAGGATTACATTTCGGTGTTATTTTTGACCTGCATGTCGTCACAAGCTCCACAACAGTTTTCTTACTATACTAAGAGTTCAAAATAAACATGTAAACACTGCTCAAACAACTTTTCTTCGAAATGAAGGTAACTAAAAGACATGCTGAAATTATCAGCTGATGTTTCAAGACAAACTCAAGGCAGTAGCTATCTACTTACAGCCTGCAGAACTCAGACCCCAGTTTTCATTACTCTCTAGTCTTTATTCCACTGATAGTCTTGTAAAACCCTGATAAAGCACTTAAATATCCAAAACTCAAATGTAAGATTTGATACGTAAAGGGAAAAAAATATTCTGGCCTACAGAATTTAACAAGACTTCAGCCATACCAAATCCTGTCACTTAAAGGAATTCATTCCAATAGGGAACTGCCCTTAACGCTGATAGGAAGAGGGACACCATACAGGCAGGTGGAGCATTTGCTCAAACAACAAGATCTAAGTCACCTTTTTTGTTGTATTGCCTGCTGTGGTCTGTATTCCAGAACTGTGGAAAAGCCCCATTTAAGTAAATGGCAATAAGAGGACAGTTTGAAAGTATATTCCACATGATTATAGAAGAATAATCTCCAGATTTCTTCCTAGGTTCAACTAGTTACCCAGGACAGGTGCTACAATGTAACAACTGGCCCTAAAGTAAGCAAAACCTCAGAAAATAGCAGCTTCAAGCCAACCCAAGTGTTACTCAAGGAAAAATAACAAGCTTGAATCAACCAGAAAGTTTTCCTACAATTTGTTTCCAGACAGCTGTATCTTATATGTTGGAAAAGTAAACATGACTAATCACATGCTGTATAATACTCAGTTGTGTTGACACAAATAGAAATGGCAGACTGTCCCAGCCCCCCATCCAGACCCCACCAACGTATCAACACACAGCATCAAAGGCTTACAAATTGAGATCAGCCATTTCACATTCAGTGTTTTCACCTGTAAAACTTATCACTTCACAGAAATAAGGAAATTAAAACAAGAGTAGAATTTTCAAAATACATCTGTATCCCCTTCACTGACCAGACATTTCAAAAAGAGCTCTATATCCTGGTTATTTTGTCCAGGTCATATTAACTATAAGGGAAAAAAAGCCAAAACCAAACCACAAACAAACCACCAAACACACACACCCCCTAATTTGTAAGGTACTCTGTGTCATCTAAACTTTTAGGTACCCATTCTTCTCGTATGCACATATTTTTGAAACATCTAGTCATATGCTGTGAGTCACAAGTCAGGAGTCCGGAAACCCAAAACCTATTTTTCTCTTTGTAAAGAGTTACCTGCAGCAGCAGCTTGTTTGGACTTTCCCTAATCAAGGCATTTCTCATCTTCATTAGCTCTGCCTGTTGCAGTTGGGATTACCTACAGAGTGTAAAGCATCCCTCCTTACCTGTAAGGATCTTTCACTAGCTTTCCAGGTGCTGACTACACTAACACCCCCCCTAATCTCAACCATGTACAAAAGAGCCAGGCAGGAAGGAAGGTGGAGACAGTGGGCATGCAATGGAGCATGCACGAGCTCAACTTATCCTTGCAGTATTGTCTTACTAACACATACATGTAGGACATTCAATACTGTTATCTGTTTTACATTACATGACATTTCTATAAAATGAGAACAACTTTAAAAAGGAAACAGTTAATATTTGGTTCAGGAAAAGTTCAGTCTAAACCAAGTACTTTTATTGCACCAAGTTTCATTTAAGCCATTAGACATCAACACTGAAGAAGAGCATGCTTTCAGAGCCCTCCAAAACAACAGAAGGAAAACATCCCCTTTTTCCTCAAATTAAGGTCTCCAAAATGTAGAGTGCTGATACTCTTGACTCCCAGACATGTAAAAACACTTTAACACTACAGAGAAACTTGATAAGAAGTTAGAAACATGAGAAAATCTGCTTCAGTTGACCTTTCATATTTACATCACATGGTTTCATACTTTCAGTCTCCACAAACTATTGAAAGCTGCGTGCAACAATCTAAACTATTTGAACAGTAGATCTTATGTCTATCAAGTCTTTGAGAAAAGCGAAAAGTGACCTGCTAGGCTAAATAAGAGGTGCTAAGCTTTGACCAAGTTAATAAAACAGAATGTAAACTTCTCTCGGGTACCCTCTGATGTTTTGTTAAACATCTGGTTTTCCTACTTCACTTCCTGTTCTCTCTGTCTCCCTCCCCCACCAGACAGGAAATCGTCTTGACAACAAATGAATCAGCTAGAAGGGGAGCTAAGCAGCCATCAGCTGATTCTTCATTGTTTACAGTCAGACACTTCAAAAAGTCTTGCTACTGTTTTCTTCCTAAGTGACCACAGTAGTTCTAACTTCATTTCGTTAAAATAAACATTTAGACACAACAGAACAAGCCTTTTGAACAGCTTAGTAATGATTTTAATCTTGAGATAGAAAAATCAAACTAAAACACTTTCCCCAAAGTAACCAAAATCATAACAACACATATTGTAATTGTCAAGCCATGGGATCTACCAACCTTTTATTTCTAGGTTCATCTTTTTAAAAAAGCCAGCCACAGAGAAAAAGCTCTAAATAAAATGCCAAACAGCAACACAAATGCAGTTGCTCTTTAGAAGCCATCTGGAAAAGCAACAGTATTGTTCATGGTCTATAGCACGTTACAAGAAGATAGAGGCTGCTATTGCAATGCCAACTTCACATTAGTATTACTGCATTTTATTTCTAAACTCCTCTTCCCTCAAGAAAACCTAACTCCCATAAACACACAGATTGTGAGAACTATTTCAGGTTTTAAATTAGCATTCAACAGTTTCTACAGGAACTGACCTGTTTTAGGACTGTTACAGGATTTATATTTTATCAGTTAGGTGTGTGTAACAAAGTTTAAATGTTCAAAACACCAAATATTAGCCTGAATACTTTTGGGCTTCCTGTCTCACATTCTAAAAAAGAACTTAAAAGCTCAGATTAGTATGACGTTTGAGATAGCATGCAAGCCACTCAGAGTAAACAAAAAAGAAAACAGAACTATTGACAACCAGCTCCATAGTGAAAGATTACACCACCACAATTAGTCCAACTATACAGCTCAAAGAGTTCAAGTGTGCCTCTTACCACAATTGCATGCGGAGAATGCACTAAGGCCTTAAGTTCATTCAGGTCGTTCTCAGCCTGCAGAAATCGGCATAAGAAAACAAAACAAAAAAACAAATAAAAAAGTATATGAGGAGAGTGGATTTTGAATTCGCTCACAGATACTATAAATTTAAACAGTGGTTAATACAGTCCTATAAGCCCTACGTTACCTTATCCCATTCTCCTTCCATGACATGATTGCGGAATTTGGTAGCAGAAGGATGTTCTAAACGACATCCTGACTCTTGCATGAGAAGATCAACAGTCTGGCTGCAGGAGAGATACAGTGTAAAAAAACCCGACCAGTTTTACCCTCGCAAATACACCGCCTGCTATGATAACAGTTAACCATATTTATAAGTAACTTTAATAAAGTAAGAATACTATGACCAGGTTCAGATGCTTGTCCACAAAGGCTATCTCAGTCACCTGAGACATGTACACAGCTACCTATACCTAAAGCAAGTGGTCAATGAGCTCGAAAGCTTCACTGAAGTACCATAAAGTATGTGACTTACCAGCCACCACAAACAGCCATCCCTGCACAGAAGATAAACTTCATGAAGGAAGACACAGACCCAAAGCTGTTAGCTACTGACTACTATCCCCTTCCCCCCCCACACCCCCCTCAGAACAGAGCGCGCTACATCTGCAACAGGCCTAACTTTCTTCTTCATCACATATTAAAAGACTGGCTCCTTAAAATAAAATAAACAAACTCGTGAACCTGTAGCCCTCCCCCTTTTACACTAAAAATAGCTTATTTACTGTGGTGTCGTCTACGAACAGTCACGAGTTGTCTGCTGCTGTAAACTTGCCTCTTGTGTCAGAGGCAATTTATTTTGTGTGCTAAGTTCTTTATAATCGACCCATTCCACAGTGTTTTGAAGAGTTTTTTAGTGGTAGCTACGTGAAGACGTTACAGGACTTCTCTAGATTCCTTCCAAAATCATGACGTGCTGGCTTTAGCTTTACTCACTCAGCGAATGCTGTGATTGAATTCTTAGACTTCCCCTACTCCACTGGGTAATTATTCTCCCTATTCTGATTTTGAGAAAGGGCCAACAAACGCGTTTCTAGCCTACAGATAAGATTATTATCAAAAACATGTGTCCAGCACGAATTTGCAGAGGCTTTCACCATCTACAGGGACGAAGGCTTTCAAGAGCAAAGCCAAACAGCCTATTTAAGCAGCCGTTCAGCCTGTGCTCCCTTCCCCAGAGCTGGCAAGCCGAATCTTGGGAGCCTATCTGCAAAAAGCCTTCCCCCCCGCCCAGCTGCGGGCTCCATTATGTTCACCAGATAACTTCTCCCCCGCTAACACATTTGTATTGATCTACCCTTATCGGTGTGCAACTCGACTTCCATATTGCCAATGCTGGCAGAGGAAGTTCCCGGCCTGTCCCTTCGCAGACGCCGAGCTGACCCGGCACAGGCTTGGAAAACACATCTCCGGCTCCATTATTATTTTTTTTTTTTTGCGAGCGGGCCTGCCCCACTGCTTTGCCTCTCAC
>NW_010260231.1:0-993 GCF_000690775.1 Eurypyga helias
TGTTATTTTCCTTTTAATTGCAAATTATTTTTATTATTATTTATCAATACTAATATTATAATGTCAATAATATTAATGATATTATTGTATTTTATTTTCTTTCAGTTCTTAAACTGTTCTTACCTCAACCCACACCTGTGTTCACTTTTACACCTCAGATTCTCTCCCCCATCCTGCTGGGGAGGAGTGAGTGAGCAGCTGTGTGGTCCTTAGTTGCCAGCTGGGGTTAAACCATGATAGTCCTTTTTGGTGCCCAGTGTGGATCACAAAGGATTGAGATGACAACAGATCTGACCAGCCTGTGTTAAAACAAATTTATCATAATTTATTATGTTGTGCTCGTTGTCATTTTAGGGGGCTGGATTAAGGTTATCATTTCACTCTGCTGTGTTAACACTGCCTTATGGTATGATAGAATTACCGGCTGTGAGTCTAATCTGGTATTTGTAGTCAGCATTGCCATTGTCTCCATGCTTTGGGAACCACCTCTTGGATACTATTAATAATTATACTCTTTACCTTTTCTCCTTGAAGAGCCAGTTGATGTGGAAAACAAGTGGGGACACTTTCTTCTGTTCCTTCACCTTCCACTTTTCCTTCGCCCTTCCCTTCCTCTCCAGGCTAGCTACGGTAGCTCTTATGAATTCTGAATATCCATGAATGTTCAAACCAGCATGTTCCTGTAGCTGTGTCTCGTGAATGTATTTCAGGTGTTGTTTGAGGTTCAACAATTTAAGAATACCTGTGTGGTGCATAGTTGCCAGCTGGGTTTAAACCAGGCAAAACCCCTCCCTGACCTTTTTGAATGGACGGGGAAACAGCATAAGAAAGAAACTTGCCTATGACTCCTGAAAATCTAAGTGAAAGAGCAGAGAGCAAAGGTACCATTGCTTGCCTTTGACTTCATCTTTCAGATATTGCCAGCCCCTGGCCCATCTGTGAGCAGAACAACTTTGAGAAAATACTTAAAAAGTTGAGTTGAAGCTTTTTTAT
>NW_010260231.1:1005-8182 GCF_000690775.1 Eurypyga helias
AATCCTAAAATTCTAAATATGTTTTTGACAGAGGACATATTCTTTTTACTTTTTTCTGGGCTGTGTAGTGGTGGCAGCATGCTGGAATAACTGGATTAAGAAGGTGAACCAGTATCCTCGTTCTCATGTTCCATTGAATGATATTTCCAAAGCATGCCCGAGGTACTGCTCCATCTGGTTCCACCTGGCATTTTGAAACATGTTTCATATAATGTGTTTAGTGTAGATTTACAATTGCAAGGCCAAAAGCAGAAGTGAGACCAAACTGGTGCATAATTCACACCTCTTACTACCATGTAGGCTATGCCCTTCGGCTCAGAGCTGATTCTGGTGTGGAGAATTTGAACTGTGTATGTGGGATATTTGTTGCAGTGTGTTGAGAAAACCAAATGTTGCTTGAAAATGTGCACAAATCAAAGTAAGCTGGAAATTACCTAAGAAGACCAAGTAAGCGCTGACATTGCTGAGGTTATTTTAAATTTCCTGCTTATTTATTTATTTAAAATCCAACATGACTCGTGGCATTCAAGTCAGTCTGCATCAAAGCCTGCATTCGGAAATAATATATTTCTGAATACATTTTTAGAATGATGTAATAATTTCATGACTCTCCCACTCGGTTTATTTGCTAGAAAACACTTAAAAATTATTTGCTTCTGAGTTCCAAGAGTTTTAACTGCACCCCATGGCCTATCTCCCTTCAGTACTGTTACAGTTGCATATATACAGCAAAAACGTTTGTCAGTGTTTACATAGCACTTCTCATTCAGAAGGATCCAGAAGTCCTCAATAACCTTGAAAAATTAGAATACGAACTACATCAAGGCATATTTTCCCCCATCATTGAAATGCAGGCAGGATGCTGGACTTGATAGAGCAATCATCTGCTCTGATATGGCATATCCTGCATTCCTGTGTTATTGTGGGCTGCTCTGGGGAGTGTATGCATAGAATTGGAAATGATGTATTGTGCTTTGTATCTAACTTTTTATTTGGAGTTGTTAAATATTGCAAAGCCGTTTATGTCATAAGCTTTCTATACTATAATAGTTTCTCCTACTTGACTAGAATATTAAGTGTTTGGCTGGAACTGTAACAGGTCATTTGCAGTTGCCAGACCAGTTAGGTACAATGCTGACCTTCACCTAGTAATTCCCTCCTTCAGGCACAAGCAAACACCCATGGAGTCTACACAGATTAATGAGAACTGTCTGTCATCTCTCTCTGAAGTACTGAAGAGCTGTTTTATGGAGTGAAATTGTTTTATAGGTTGCATTACTGGCTTTGGATGCAGCATATTCTCATTTTAGTGACTGATCGAATGAGGACTGTGGTAGGAACTTGAAGTGTTCTTATTAATATGTATGTCCGTGGACCTATGGGCTCCAATGAGGCAGCGAACGTCCTGTAGTAGTTCCTGTGCAGAATCAGTATGGGAGTTTGTCCGTGTCCTGAGAGGATTATAATACAAATAGGTTAGACTTTTAAGTAAATAAGTCAGTATTTAGATAGGTTGCATGCAAATGATATGTCAAATAACTGTTCTTGATACTTATTAGCAGTTTATTATTCCCTCCTCTTAGGTTTCCATAATTTCTGTGCAGTTGCAGAGTTAACTTTCCCCACGCTCAACTCCAAGAAAAAGTAATGCAAGAGAAATTAAAATGATTGACAGGCATCGATTACACACAGTGTCAACTCATTCTTTCAGGTAACAGCCATCTAGTCCAAGTACCTCAGATATGGTATGATCTGGGTGAGTAGTAGGGCCTCATTATTTCCTCACTTTCCGTGGAGTTTCCTTTGGGTGAAAGAAGCTGAGACAGAAATAAGACAGTACAAATGGACACTTGCACCCTTCCTGAGGGCTTGACCTGCCTCCTTGGTGAGTAACCTCTCTGTGGTACAGCTGAGCCGTAGGGGTTTGTACATGACAGCAAACATCTCTAACAATGAATGGGAACTCTCTCTGTGCTCTGAGGCAGTCCACATTTTCCTGGGGGCAATTATATTGCAAGAGCAGTGTTTTATTGCAATTGCTCCCTGTGGGAGTTTTTCAGAAAGAGGCTGTATGCTTGGGATTCTCAGCATGTCTAGGTTTTACCAAACTCTCTCTGGCTTCATTTAGGCAAGGATATTTCTAAATTCGGTTTTATGTACCTCCAGTTTCACTAATGGTGTTAGAGATGACTTGGGACCAAGGGAGGGGTGTGCGACTCACAGTTTTGGATTCGGTTCTTTGTTCTGCTGAAAAACCCCTTCAGACCCTGGGCAAGTCTTATAACCTCTCTGGCTTGAATTTATCCCACCTAACTTCCGATATTTAATGAGACACGAAGTAGTCAAGCTGTTGCCTAAGGCTTCCTGAATAGTTAATGGACAAAGTGTGGCATTTCTACAGAGCTTTACCAATCTATTCCCCTTGAATACACAAAAAGCTTCAAGGTCCTGTATTCTTAACTGAGGCATTTCAATTAGTTTGACTGGATTTAGGTGGTATGAAACCCCTGAATTCTTTGCCTTTACTACTGTCTATAAAATGAAGAATGCTTTTTCTCTTTTCTTTTTCCTCCTTGTTATTCTCTGAGGCAAATATTGTCTGTAACACTACAGGTCTGTACAAATGCAGCCTTGATTTCCATTCTCTAAATACAGTAGTAGGGCCCTTCAGTTGCTGTAATAATACAAATAATAACAGAAGCTTTCACTGTTGATGTTTTGCATCAATTGAATTACATTTCCCCTGCCAAACTATGGGGCTGTCTAGTTTGCTTGAACACAGAGGAGGCTGTTAATTATGATTTTGGAATTAAATGTTGCACCTTATTTCCACATTGAAGTTAAATGTATACCCCTGGCAGAGCTTTGAGTGATAGGAATCTCTCCAAGAGAATGATTGGCATGAGCATTACATGAAAGCAGTCCTATTCTATGGGTATTGCTGCCTTCCCTCTTGAGTAGCCTTCAGTCTCTGTTCAAACTAAGCTTCTATTCAAAATAATTCTTGTTACTGGGTGCTGAGTGCTTTCAAAAGGTCAAAGTGCCTGAGAACGTATTGTGTGCCACTCTACATATGCTTTGCTCTCATGGGAATACATCAAATAGGTGAAACAGGCTACCTATAGAGTGCCTCATTTTGCTGGATTTCAAGATGTTCGGTATTTCCAAGGTGCCTTCTCAATATGCAAATTAAGAGTATATCAGCTGGAATTGCTCTGCACAGTCTGTCCCTGCATCTGCCCACCCTCCCCTGCCTCATTCTAGCTGAGGTTAGTTCAGGTAGTAGTGCTTTGTTTTTGACAGTTCTGATTCTGACATTTCCTGACTTATTTTAAAAGAACTTTGTTTTCTTAGATTTTTCTGTACAAATTAAAGTACAAGAGTGTCTGCAACTTGCCCACACTCTCATCACGGGTTCAAAAAACCCATAGAAATTTACAGCTCTTACATTGACACAATAAATTATTTCCTTTTCAAACGTCACCTTCCTTCAGCAAAATGAGACAGACTATGTGATTCTAGATGTTTTGTTCTTGCTGCCTTACACTGATCTTTTCTAGTTTTTGTGAGGAAGAAGTAATGCCATGGCTCTCTGTGGATGCAGAATGCAGAAAATGACCATGGTACCTACAGCTTTTGTCTTCAGACAAGGCTGACTTCTGGACTCTGTTGTCGAGAATAAATAATATGGTGGCATTTTTGTAGACTGAGCCAGAAAGATTCTCTTACTTTAAGACAAAGGAGAATGACAGCTATTGCTCTCAGAAGGAAAGCTTAATCAAAGCTTAATTCCCTCTTATAATTAAGTCCTCAAAATTGATTCATGACACATTCAAGCATGGAATTTTTAATTTAATTAATTTTCTAGGGACAGAAGAGTAACTCTGATTAAAAGAAGTACAGTATGCCAAGCAAAACTTCCAGAACCCTACCAAGGATTCACTGCCTGTGATGCTGGAAGAGCCATGGAGGCCCTGGCAGTTATGGCAGCAGTACACTAGGAACAAAATACGACCTTAAAAATGCCGGGCTGGTTCCCCGCTCTGCATTTTCTTGGAAAGGGAGTTGGGGCACAGGGCTGAAGGTTACGTAGAGGAGGACTGGAATGAGGCCTTGAGTTATTGCAGCCTGTTTAATTATTCCTCCTTGAAAAAAGGTTCACACTAGTGCTGTATTAGATATCATCTTTGTATAAGATAATGGACCTTGTTGAAAATTGTGGCATAGTAAAATGAAGCACATTTCACTCCTATGGTTCTGAGGAATGCTGCCCTCCTCATTACTGTCTGTTCAAACATCATAGTGAATATCAAGTAAAAAAATCAAAGTTACAAATTATATGAAACAAATCATATGTTAGCATCCACTGTTCAGATGTGTTGTTGCCTGGGTATTTGTCTCCAAAAGTTTTCCACCTGCTCTCCAGCATTTTCCATCCTGGCCCACAGCTAGGTTGGGTATTTTGGTGCTTGTCACACCAGGAAGCCAGTACAAGGAGGAGACTGTTGGAGAGGGTGTATTACCAGACTCTGTTTTTGCATTTCTTACGCTGAGCTTTGTAAAACTCAGTCCTTGTAAGACAAACAGCCAATCTTTTGAATTGGAGGACACTGTATGGGGTCACAGCAGAACTGTACATGGAAGAATGAGTCATCTGGAAGCACCTTTAGCTCAGCTCAGTAACTTTTGTACCCCTTCAGCAGTTGTCCCCATGCGGTAATTACCAAAATAACAAAGGGCCAGGCATTGGTGTTGCTCTACTGAATACAACAGGGAAAATGCAGGCTTGTCGTAAACGAAGTGTAGGGAGAAAGTGTTAGGAATTGTACTGTCACCAGTCCCCCTGGTGTCATCAACATCAAATAAATTATTTTGTTAGAAAATTTGAGAAAACCGCCGGCAGCTGGTTGAACAAATTGCTTTCTTTTAGATTTTGGCAAATTTCAAACATAATTGTGTTTCTTTTCTGAACACTTCCAATATTTGGCATTTCCTTGAATCATAAGGTTTTTTTATATCATTTAGATGTAGAGACAATATGTAATATTTATATTTTTTTCATCATACATTCCAGAAAGGAATGTACTGTGTCTAGAGCTCAGTGAGAATAATTATTCTTTGGTGAACAGACACGAGGTACATATTCTCACCAGAATTGTTTCAGGGATGTCTTCTGTATACCCTGCACACTGCTTCGAAAATTCTCTGCTTTAGAACTGGCCTGTGCAGAGGGAGGTCAGTGCTGAAATGAACCCGAATGCTTTCCCAAAGTTTCTAAGATGATTCATGCAGTAAGAGGTATGGTTTGTTCTTAAATAAGATAAGGAAGAGCATTTGGTTCACAATTTATTGGAAAGGTCTGAAGACTTAGGAATCCAGTGTAAATTAGCATTGGTTGCTTGCTCTTGACAAGCCCATGCATCTATTTGTACACTTGTCTCACTTTTCCTGATGCCTGGACTTCCATTTCTTGAGTTACAGACAATCGAGCACCTTTGACCTCATCAGTTGCCCCTTTCTGCGTAAGCCTTCATTCCTATTTTCAGGATGTGTGCGATATGACAGCTCTCCAGCAAAGCTGTGTGCTGTTTGTGTTCTTGGAAACACTAGAATCTGTTTCAGATTATAATCAGAGGAGGGCAGCCCAGTTTACAGAAAGGGACACATACACTTTTTTGAGTCATATTTGCATGTGACTGTACTCAGATCGAACAATGTTATCGATATCCTTCCCGGCCAGATATTAGTTGTATGGTTGTAACTGGTGCTCCGTCTTGCCTGATTCTGTGTAAGAGCAATGGTTGGTGTAAATGGATGGCCAGAATTAGACAATGTTGTTGCTGCCAGAGCGGTTGCTGTGTTGTGCTTGAAGTTTCTGCTGCTGGTGGTGAGTGAGAAGAGCTGCAAATACCTTGTCATCAGTCTCTGACAAGGAGGCAGATTCTGTACGTCCATCTACTAGTACTACAGTTCAGTTGCTATTGTCAGTTGTCACAATTCAGCTGAGTTTTTTTGTGAGGAGACCTCTCATTCCTATTCCAGACATTTCTTCCGAATGGGTTAATTCTTTTCACAGTAAATTTCTCAGAACATCTCTTTTTTTTTTTTTTAATTTTATTTATTTATTGAGGCACATGAGCCCAAGGTTTTTACAGTCAGAAGGAAAGACTTGATATAATTACTTGAATTTTTGAAAACTAAAGGCTAACTTAGAATCTTTGTCCTTATTTTTGTTCACATAAATCCTGAGTAGCTCATAAGCTTTGTTAATGTTACTGAGAAAAGAAACAGCAGCAACACTCAAACTCTGAACTCCTAGTGCTAATCTGAGTGTATTTTCAGACATCTGAAATGACCACCAGATTTCATTTATCTTGTTGCACCTGGACTCGAGATTCTTCACTTAGAGTGGGCTAGGCAGGTACATATGTTGTGTATAATCTTTTTCTTACTTTCCAGCTGTTCATAGAACCATAGAATGGTTTGGGTTGGAAGGGACCTTAAAGATCATCCAGTTCCACCCCCCCTGCCATGGGCAGGGACACCTTCCACCAGACCAGGTTGCTCCAAGCCTCATCCAGCCTGGCCTTGGGCACTTCCAGGGATGGGGCATCCACAGCTTCTCTGGGCAACCTGTCCCAGTGCTTCACCACCCTCTCTGGGAAGCATTTCTTCCTGATGTCCAATCTAAACCTCCCCGCTTTCAATTTAAACCCGTTACCCCTTGTCCTGTCATTACAGGCCCTTGTAAAAAGTCCCCCCCAGCTTCCTTGTAGCCCCTTCAGGCACTGGAAGGTGCTATAAGGTCTTCCTGGAGCCTCCTCTTCTCCAGGCTGAACACCCCCAACTCTCCCACCCTGTCCCCATGGCAGAGGGGCTCCAGCCCTCTGAGCGTCTCTGCGGCCTCATCTGGACTCGCTCCAAGGGGTCAATATCCTTCTGATGTTGAGGGCTCCACAGCTGGACGCAGCACTCCAGGTGGGGTCTCACCAGAGCAGAGTACAGGGGCAGAATCCCCTCCCCCGCCCTGCTGGCCACACTGCTCTGGATACAGCCCAGGATACGGTTGGCTTTCTGGGCTGCCAGCGCACACGGCCGGCTCATGTTCAGCTTTTTATCCATCAGCACCCCCAAGTCCTTCTGCTTAGGGCTGCGATGATCTTTAAGGTCCCTTCCA
>NW_010260232.1:0-4851 GCF_000690775.1 Eurypyga helias
ACCCAGGTGCATTAATATATTTCATTAATTAGGAAGATGATCTTACATTTTAATCTGATCTTAGTATCTGAATAGTTTGTTATAAAGAAAACCATTAGACAGGGATTAACCCAATCCTATGTAATCATGGGTAAGTGAGGTCCGTGCTTGTCAGTATCACCCAGGTACAGTGTACGAGCAGTGCTTACTGAGCCCGCAGACGTGCCTGCTGTTGAGGTCTCTTACTGAGGTCACAGGGCAGAGTCCTGCTGAGCGCCGCCTCGGGAGAGCGCGGCCTTCCAACGCATCCCGCGTGCTGCCACACAGCTTGCCTCCACAGCTGCCCAGACGGTGGCCACTGGCTGTACCCTCGTGACGTGCCGTGCCCACCCTGCTGGCTATCCCGTCCCCAGGCATGCGCAGAGCAAAACAAAGTGATTCCCAGCTGCCACCTCCCCTGCAACTTGCTGCAGAGTTTCTTCAACAGACCTTCCTCTGCCGCCCCGCTCCCGGCTGGGCGGGTGCGGGTCAGCGCACAGGCAGCGTAGCTGGCCTTGCCCGCGCTCCTGGGCTGTGCTCCGTTTCTCGGGTGCCCTGCCTGGCTTGCTGCCCTGCTTCTGTGGCCAAGGAGTTCTGGTTGTTACGTTTCCATATGCCAGGCTTCCCCTGGCCAGCGCGTTGGATGCCCGGCCATGGTCTGTTGCACAGCTAGAAGCGGGTGGTGGTTGTTCATCCTCATTCACCTGTTTTCCAGGCTAACAAGTTTGGACTATTCACCTCTAAAATCCATTTTTTCCTTCAAGGGTAATTTATCTGCCAAAGCTAAAACGACGTCCCTCTGCCCTAGCTCCGTGCTGGTCCAGGCTCTCTGTTCCAGGATCCCTGACGCAGCTGTTCTGATTTTCCCTGAGGCAGGTTACCGCCAGCTGCCACCTCTCTGGTGGCATTATGTCAGTGTGAAGAAAGCTTGAGAACTTGTTGTGAGGCAAATACTCATCAGCAGCATGTGGCTCTTTTGCCAAGATGTGTGTAGTTGCAGGACCTTCTTCACGTGGTCCAATCAAAGACTCGGGAACCTATGTTATCATAATTAATAGGCAGAGGTGATCAGCACTCGATGTTTGAGCCCAGAAGATGAATATGACCGTGGTCATGATTTATGAGTAATATGGTGTAAACAACAGAGGTAATTTGGAAGCTTCCTAATTAAGGTAGTGTTGAGAGACTTCTAGAACAATACATGATCACCTTGTTTACAGGAGGAAAGCACAAAGGCCAGACCTGAAGAAAGCCCCGCTACGATGGGAAGGCTGTTCTGTCTATTATCGAGTCTGCAGCTGTCTGTTGCTTTTGGTAACACGCAGTGAGCTTATTCTCAGTGGTGGCACTGGACCTGCACTGCTCTGCTTGCTCCTCAGAACTCCTTGAGTACATTTCCTCTAGAAGTTTCTCTGAGGGAAGCAAGACCTTGTATTTCCCAGCCCTTTTTTAGCAGGTGACCCTTTGCACGATCTCCAGGGCTCTCCAGGCTCACGTAGCCCTTTGGTTATACATTACACTTCGTTACAGTTCTTCCCTTTTTTTTAAACCTTCCTTTGAATCGTCCACTTGCCATTTACCATCCACCTCCATTTCCTCATTAGTCTCTTCTTGATGACCCTTTTCTTTCTTACTGGTGGTTCTCAGCTGCTCTGAGGATCATCTTTAATTTCAAAACTTCCCATGAGGATTAATTGCTACCCAGCTGTTGTACCCATCTCCCACTCCAGCTCTTCGGGCAAACTGAGTTTGGGGCGACTACTGATTTCTTTTTCCACCCGGTAGGTGGGATCCAGATGCCAACCTCTGGCCATCTGGACCCTGCTTGGTCATGGCTGAGGTCTCAAGAGCCTGTTTTGGTCGTTCCCTGGCAGGACACTACAGGTCCCCCTGTACAGCCCAGCCGCCCGCTGGCAGCAACTCCCCTGACTCACGTTCCTGCTGGGAACGCGCCGTGTGCTGCTGGTGGTGGAGAGCCAAACGTGGCCTTTTCCTCATCTTCTCTGTTGACAGTGATGTTTGGCTTCTCCGATACAATCTCATGATATGTTCCAGGGTGAAGCTGCTCCCTATTTTACGGCTGACTCAGTATTTATCTGTCAGCTTGGTGCCTGCTGAGATCATGGGTGATCAACTGCGCTGTGACCCTTAAAGCTACTGGCAGACGGCCTTTTTACACCACAGGGGGTTTACGTTTGGAACTAGAAGGCACAGGGTGCAAGAACCTGACGGTGAGCATGGTCCCTGTAATGGGGGACATCATATCCCCTCTCCCACCCCCCTGGCTCCTGTTAGTTGCCTTTTCAGGTCCTTTTGTCTTCCCTGAGCAGCAGACCCCACCGCAGGCAGCACATGGTGCACGTACCAGGCTGCTGCACGCTGCCCTCGCTTTTATCACACTTACTGGTGCAGCTTCTCTGAGCCCCTGTTCCCTCCAGCTCCCACTTCATATTCCTTCTTTATATTCTCCAGCCACGAGATCTATTTTTGATGGATTCCAGGCCTGTCTGGCAAATACCATCCTTCCAAACATGGTTTTCTTAGGGAGTCCTTAATCTTCTTTTTTTTTATTGAACTATTATTTTCACATGTATTTTTTGTGGTATGTCCTACAATTTCTCCTGGAGAAAAAGGGGTTTTCCCCTAGGAAATCCACGACACTTGTTCTTCTTTTTTATTGCTTTTGTGGGGAAATTATGAAATGCTTAATACATGATTCTACTCCTATGAGGCTTCTTCTCAGTCTGGATATGGAACCAGCTCCAGTCACACAAACTCCATCCTTGGTCAAAATCCCCAGCTTGCATACCTGGGAAAACCACAGTAGCTGGGTGGAGAAAGTATAGTCTCCACAACTAAATTGCAAGCTGACTTAATTAAGGCAGATTTATTAGGGAGAACTGCATGACAGTATGTTTTCACCTTCGGCAATAAGCTAGAAGGCAGCACAGCACAGCAGACGATGGCACGGGGCTGAGTAACACGCTGAGCGCAGCCCGGGATGGAGGGAGGCTGCGCCGGCTCATCCTCAGGTCCATGTCGGCATCGCCCCTCACTGCCGGGAAGATGGGAATGGTCGTGGCCCACTCATCTGCCCTCCCGAGGGAAGGGGGTTGAGGACGGCGAGGGAACTGCACTGAGGGCTACGCAGGAGCCTGGTCTGCGGGTGACATCTCAGCAGGGATGGTTTACTCAAAGCCACTGGGCCATGAGCCTTGTTCCTTTTTGTGGGCATGGAGAGCCTCTTTGTTTTGAAGAGGGCTTTAAACGAAAGTTGCTGGGATAGGGGACCCTCAGTCCATCCAACTCCTACCAGTTGGATGCCAGTGCCTGCGGCAGATGCCCGGAGCCTGGGGAAGGGTCACGGCTCAGCAGGAGAGCTCCTGAAGAGCAGCAGAAAGGAATTCCAGCCCCTCCAGCCAGTGAGTCAGCTCCACCAGCGGCCCAGCTCACACGCCCCTGTGCAAACACAGGCAGCCTGGGGAACAGACAAGAGGAGTTCGAGACGGGTGCACAGGGCTATGACCCTGTTGACATCACAGGGACGTGCTGGGATGGCTCCTATGACTGGAGCATTGGAATGGAAGGATACAGGCTCCTTAGTAAAGACAGGCAGGGGAAACGAGGAGGCTGTGTCACCTTCTGTGTCAGTGACCAGCTGGAGCGTGTGGAGCTCTGCCTGGAGATAGATGAGAAGCCAATCGAGAGCTTATGGGTCAGGATTAACAGGGAAGCACGGACACGTACATGATAGTGGGGGTCTGCTACAGGCCACCCAAGCAGGAAGACCAAGTGGATGAGACCCTCTATAAACAGATAGGAGCAGCCTAACACCCTCATCCTCATGAGGAGCTCATCAACCACCCCGATATCTATTGGAGGGACAACACGGCAGGGCACAATCAAACCAGGCGGGTCCTGGAATGCGTCAATGACAACTTCCTTCTCCAAGTGATAGAGGAGCCGATGAGGAGGGGAGCCATGCTGGACCTTGTTCTCACCAACACGGTGAGCCCCACAGGGGCTGCTGGGGAATGTGAAGCTTAAGGGCAGCCTCGGCTGCAGCAACCATGAAGTGGTGGCATTTGAGATCCTTACAGAGGCGAGGAGGATAGCAAGCTTGCTACCCTGGGCTTCAGGAGAGCAGACTTTAGCCTCTACAGGGAACTGATTGGTATAGTACCATGCGATAAAGCCCTGGAGGGAAGAGGGGTCCAGGAAAGTTGATTAAGATTCAAGGATCACTTTCTCCAAGCCCAGGAGTCATGCATCCCAACAAAGAAGAAGTTAGGCAAAAATGCCAGGATGCTTGTGTGGATGGACAAAGAGAACCTGGACAAACTCAAACACAAAAAGGAAGCCTACAGTGAGTGGAAGTAGGGTTAGGTAGCCTGGGAGGAATACAGAGAAATTGCCCGAGCAGCCAGGGATCAGGTTAGGAAGGCTAAAGCCCTGTTAGAATTAAATGTGGCCAGGGATGATGAGGACAACAAGAAGGGCTTCTATAAGTACACTGGTGACAAAAGGAAGACTAAGGAAAATTTTCAGAAGGAAATGGGAGACCTGGTTGCCTAGGATATGGTGAAGGCTGAAGTACTCAACGAGTCTTTTGCCTCAGTCTCGAATGGCAACTGCTCAAGCCACACAGCCCAAGTTGCAGAAGGCAAAGGAAGGGACTGGTGGAATGAAGAACCACCCAATGTAGGAGAATACCAGGTTTGAGACCATCTAAGGAACCTGAAGGTTCACAAGTCCATGGGACCTAAGGAGATGCATCCATGGGTCTTGAGTGAACTGGCAGGTGCATTTGCTAAGCCACTATGCACCATAGAT
>NW_010260233.1:0-402 GCF_000690775.1 Eurypyga helias
GGAGGAAGCTGAGCCGTAGGGCGCATCCCCACCCGCGCAGCTCCAGAGGGGCAGGAGGGCTCAGGCCTTGATCCTCCGGCTTGGCCAAGGAACGACCAGGAGATGACAAGCACCTGGGCCTGTGACCCGGGCGCAGCGTCACCCCTCGGGGACACCACCAGCTCCTCCCTCAGCCGGCAGCTCCCTCTTCCCCTTCCTCCTGCCGGGAAACGCCACTGCGAGCCTCCAGCCCAAGGCCCCCTCTCCTTGCCCGCAGCACCCACGGGAGCCCCACGGCTCAGCCACGGGCTGGGCTCCCCAGGGATGAGCTCCCTGGCAGGGCACCGGCTGCCCGGGATTAAATTTCCATGGGACAGGTGACAGCTCGGATTTGCTCACCAGCAGCGGGGGCGGGCGCTCCAC
>NW_010260233.1:508-744 GCF_000690775.1 Eurypyga helias
GGGTGGCGGTCGGGGGGATCCGCCAAGCCCCCTCCTCATCCCAGGCAGCACCAGGGAAGCTGCCCACGGGAACAGCTTGGACACCGGGAGAAACGCCAAGGAAAGAGGGACACTGGGAAGCCCTCGGAAGCCACCAACGGGGTGACAAGCAGCCAGGGGACTCTGCCACGCCGGGGGGCAGTCAGGGGAAGAGACCCCGCGGGGGGAAGTCCTCTGCCCCCCCACCCCGGGAGACA
>NW_010260234.1:0-32686 GCF_000690775.1 Eurypyga helias
TTCTATGATTCTATGATTATCAAACTGCCTTCTGTTTTTTAGACAGTTTCTCCAGTTTGGCTAGAACATTTTGAATTCCTAGGCTGTCTTCTATGTACTGGAAGTCCTCCCGCCCTAGCCATCATCTGCAAATTTAATAATCGTACTCCAGGCTCTCAGTATCCAAAGCATTAATGAAGATACAGTATAGTACCATAGACTGGCTTCAGTGAAATCCATGTTTGATGCACCCTTCCAGTTTGACTAGGGATTTACTGACAATGACTGTGTGAAACAAGTTTTCCAACCAGTTCTGAACTTCCCTTACGATGGTGGCATTTTGACTCAAGTCACCTCCTCTTATAAGCCTGCCATGTGAGAAACTGCCAAAGCTTTACTGCCATCGAAGCACATCTGTTTCTTACGTAGAATGACAGCTTCTACTTTTATCCTCTCACTGGGAACCTGAAATGGGTCTCATATGAGTTCCTCATTAATCTGCATTTGCCGTCACCCACCTGTTTCGCATCTTTCATATGTTTGCAAATAGCCTGGCTTGTTCTTACAGTGCTGAAGTTAAGCCAACTGGTCTCCAGTCGTCTTGCCCATCTGTTCCCCCCTTTATAAAGCTAGACACTGTGTTTGCCTTTGGTCAGCCTTGCATGACCTTGGTCACCCTCCCCAAATTCTCAGGCAACCTCAGCCAGATCTGAGATAGCTTCTGCCAGTGGTGGAAATACCCATGGGGAATTCTATTAGGCACAACCAGTTTGAAAACATGTAATTTATCCAAATGGTTTTTGTAGATAAATTTAAATAACAACAACTTTTTTTAGTACCCTGAAATCTCAATCTTTTGGTGGCAGCTCTGTCAGCTGACCAATCACACTTGTCCCTTTCATTGGAAACAGAAAAAAACCCAAACACTGTCACTGTTGGCATTGATAGATTTAAGTGGTAGAAACGTGGAAGGGAAGGGACTACCTGGTTCAGTAAATCCCACGTCAAGTGGCCACAAAGTATAACATAGTGCAGAGATTGCGCAAATCCCTGTGCACCTAAAAGCCAACGCCCCTTTAACAAACTCCTGCCAGGAAGCTGCTACCCTGCACTGCTAACACTGAAAGTTAGGCTGAGCTTTTGGAGACCTGGGGGTTTACCTTATGCCTTTCCTTATTACTGAGGATTACACTCCTACTCATCGCCGCAGCACCAGCACGCTCTCGGCTGCTGCCATGCTGAGTGGACAGCCCTTCCAAGCCCCAGGCACCACTCTCTGGGCAGCAACATGGGCTGTGGCTGGGAAGAGAGGCCAGGAAGAACAGGCCCCCAAGGCAGGAGGTGGTTGCGTTGGCCTGAGGAGTGCGGCCCCAGTGTGGGCTGTCATTGCCAAAGGGCCTTTCCTCCAGTCCTTGGAGCAAAGGACAGGTGCAAGGCTTGGGCTTGGGGTCTCTTGGTGCAAGGCTTTGGGCTGGTAGTGGGACAATGAGGAGGGGAAATACAAACAAGGTCTCCAGGTGGGAGCCTGCGGGTAACCGCAATGCTCATCAGCTAAACAATGTTATTGCTAGCTTTTATTCAGGTTCTTGTTCTCAATGCAAAGAGAATGACACTTTATTCGGAACTTCACCCTTTCCTGCAGCACCCTCCGAATTGCTTGTGACTCACCCATGGCTGTATGATGGCCATGCTGCCTCTCGCTCTCCAATTATTTTTTTTGGTGGCATTCGCAGCATCATCCCAGATCAGAGACCCTCGGAAATGTTCCCAAGCTGTAAAAGCAGGTTAATTGTCTGACGACCTCATTTTCAATTCAGTAAAGTATTATACAAGCAGATATAAATGCTGAGCTTTGAGAACAAGAGCAGCTTCACATGAAATTGTTTGGTTCAACCGATGTACAAAGCAAAAATTTTCTTGGAATGCTCCATTATTGTTATTTTTTTAAATACTAAGTGATCCTTTAATGAGTGTTAATGTTTGACAGATGGCTCTGTCCATCTGGCACTACTGAAGAGTGTAAAAGTCTAATTTATGTGGAAAACTTATTTAAAACTGTATATTCATTAGTAACAACTAAAACAACTGATCTTTTCATCCTGGGAGTGCATATTGGTGCCAAAGCACCACTAATAAATTCCACTGCCAAGAAGTGGGAGAGAGTTTGCAGACAGAACTGATGGCATGAGCGATTTTTCTCCTTTCATAGTTGGGGAATATTTCGAAGGAAAAAGTATCCTGTGAACAAAGTGCAATATCCCTCATGGACAGACTCGCACAGGCTCTGGCTCGTGCTGAAGGAAGGCACCACATCAGCGTCTGCCTTGGTCGCTGGTGTGAGGGAGGACATCCCTGGTGGAAAGGCAGAGTTGGAGATTCTGGCTCTAAGCATGCCCGGCTCAGCACAGCACCTGGAGGGATGACGATGGACCACTGTCACTGCTGCTCCCACCAGACTAGTAACTTTTTACCCATCCAGCCTGCTGCAACGGGCTGAGGCTCTTGCCGGCTGCCCCAGCGGCTTGGGGTGCTGAGGGCATCGCAGGCAGCGGGGGGAAGCCGAGCACGGCCCCAGCAGAGGCAAGCAGGGTTGCCTGCCTGCACTACGGGAGAAGAGGGAGGAGGAGGAGATAGGGGCCCTCTAGAAAGTCTGCAGAATGACTCAAGCAGGGAGGTGAATCCACATGAAACAGGGCTTTATCAGTCCTGCTGCTCATGGAGCGACGGCACTCGAGCAGGCATCGGCTTCAAAGAAGTTAAAAAGGCAGGAGAGGCCCTGCAACAAACACTTGCACAGGAATTTCTAATAGAACACAGAATTTGCCATCTTCAGAGCATGATCCTACTCCCACAGTGGCCTGTGTGGTGAATCTCCTTGAGTTTTGGGGGAACTTGGCTGGGTTGTTACGTTGCTCTGGGAACCTGAAATGTTATTTGGACGTGATGTAGTTCTCAGAGAGTAAAGCAACACTTTGTCTATAACAAAATAAACAATTATCTGTTATTTTTTCTTCTTTTAGCATCAACAAATACTCAACCTGAGAAGGAATACCATTTTTAAATTTGTCCTGGAATAAGAAAACATTATTCTGTGTCAGTTCAGAAAAAGGTCTTTCTGTCTGCAATGGGCAAGATGATTGTCTTATCTTGAGCCATGAAGGGGTTGAAGTTTGAGTATTGTTTCATGCTGAAGTAAAAATATTATTTTGTCCTGAAGATCGGAACAGAGTATTCAGTATTCCTCCAGCAAGCAGATCTATATTTAGAGTGACAATATCCAAGGTTTTCATAGCAATGGTAAATCGTTTTCTACAAAAACAGTGTCCTAAAATTAAATCCTTAGACAAGACTGCTTTGCATTAAAAAAGTGCTTTCTCTTTTGAGACTTCCAAGTCAGGTTAGCCACTTCAATAGGCCCAGAAAAAGTCTTAGGTGATTTGTTAAAAAGGAAGCTAATCAGGCTCCTGCTATGCAATAGCAACCTATTAACATGTAGAGTATTTTCTGGTGGTATTTTAATCATGGAGTGTCTGACAGCAGAAGCCTTGTTTCTGTTAAAGTTCAATGGGATGATTTAAAAGGCTCTAGAACACACTTTACTTCCTTTTAAATGCTCTATGATTATTCCCTAGCAATGAGAAGTAATAGCTCCAGGCTGCTCTGTTCAAAGCCAAGCCTCACTCTGGGGTGGATGTTGAGGGAAAGCTGTCAGGGTGTTGGCCTGTCAATTGGAGGAACTGAAAGTGGATCTGTGGTCCATCATCCTCTGCCTGCACACTGTCTCTGAACTCCTGAGAGTGTTACAGGACTGTGAGGCTGCAGCACTCAGTCAGGGCTACCGACATGAAAGCCAGAACCTGGAGCTCATACTTTTGACACAGGAGACATGGAAAGTTTGGCACCCTTTAAAGAGGATTGGAAATCAGGGATACTCTGGGTCAGGGAGCCTCTGCAGTTTGACACCAGGAGAGGTATTTGGAAAGGTCCGGAGTTGGTGCCCTTCACCAGACCTCGGGCCCCCGAACCTGGGCCCTGTCTTGAGGGCTGGTGGCAACATCCTGCCTTTTCAGAACCAAATAACACTCATTGCATCCTTTAAAAAGGGGGGGGGGGGGGAAAGGCATTGGTGTTAATGCCTACGTTTTAAATGAGTGATTTGAACACGTGCTCAGGAAATGAGAGACATGAGTTCGAAGCCTTTCTCAGCTGAAGGACATTCAAACCCACGTGAGAGAATCGGCAAGAAAGAGCCTGTAGCTGAGGGATGAGCGAGGGCACTCAGGGCATGTCTGTTTACACACTGCACTCTAGTGTCTGCATGAAAAGCGAAAATAATTTTGGGAACACAGATTGGAGCCTTGCTGGCCTTCTGAGTCATACTTCCTCCTGCCTGGTCTCTCCTTCTGTGCTTTGGAGAGCTGCATTTGTACCGCCTCTGCCCAAGGGAGGTGGCTCCTGACCCTGTGACAGATACTTAAAATTGTTGCCTTGGAATAAAACTGCCCTGACAGAAACCTCATGGAAATGAGGCCCAGGTGCTTTGTAACGGAGTATGAGTGATTGAGGTTGGCCACATGTTCACAGCCTTCATTTTACCTTCATCTATCACCTTTATGGCAAAAACTGCTGGCACTTCACTGAAACTGATGCCCTGAGCTTAGAGTCTCTGTATGAAAACACAAGTGGTGCCCACGACATCGGCAGGCTTTTGTTCTCCACATACTCATTTAAAAGCTGACTTGCAGCTCTTCTCTCTGGAAATACCAGCTCAAAAGGGTTGCAAAGCACTCAGAGAGTTTAAAAGAGACTGGCCTCGTTGGAAAGGGTCCTGCGTGAAAGCTGCGCTGTCAGCTCTTTGCGCCTTCCTGAGCACAGAGACAGCAGAAATCCTGTGCTGCAGTGGAGGCAAACACCGGTAATGGTTTTCCATGACCCTTGCTGGTCAGGCCACAAACGGGACTATCTTTGCTGGTGTGAGAGGCCTGAACCCATCCCTGGAGACACACAGTTTCCTAAACTTAAATAACTGAAGGAGAAGAGAATTTAATCCAGCAGCTATTTAGAATGAAATTCATGAGCAGCTCTGCCCTTCCGCTGCCAAGGGTGTGCTCTGTGGAACCGAGGCATTTTACTGCAATTATCATGCTACCAGAGGGTCCCTTAGAGCCCTGACTCCCACAGTTCAGGGAACACAGGATAATCTCAGAATTGATTAAAAGTAATAATTCAGTTTCTAGCTGTCATGAGCTAGAGAGAAGCTGGAAATTGTTACTTGGGTTTGATTAAAGGGTTCAAAAAGAAAAAGGTCATGGGTATTTTCTTTTTTAATCTCATTATTTTAAAACTAGCCCCTTCATATAAAGCAAAAGCCTGATTCGTGATTTTTGGACACGTATAGTTGGCAATTCTATGAATAGGACTACCCTGCATATGCTAGCTCAGTTAGCGTGTGCTTCACCATATGCACAGTTTAGAAATTAGGACCCTGATGTCCATTTGTCAGTTAAACCTCCCCAGATGTGGCTGCATCAGATCGGTTCTGGAGATGCTGCTGGACATTAGTTAGTATTTGCACTGCTTCATCTGTGCTATCTCTAGAGATAGAAAGAAACATTTTTCCAGGGGTAGCATTCACAGTCAGGCTTGTCAGTTCAGGGGCTTGACATTCATGGCACCACAGGGTATTTTGAGAATTGGGCTTGCTCAGCCTGGAGAAGGCTCCAGGCAGACCTTATTGCAGCCTTCCAGTACCTGAAGGGGCCTACAAGGGAGCTGGGGGGGACTTTTTACAAGGGCCTGTAGTGACAGGACAAGGGGTAACGGGTTTAAATTGAAAGCAGGGAGGTTTAGATTGGATATCAGGAAGAAGTTCTTCACGGAGAGGGTGGGGAGGCACTGGAAAAGGTTGCCCAGAGAAGCTGTGGATGCCCCATCCCTGGAAGTGTTCAAGCCCAGGCTGGATGAGGCTTTGAGCAACCTCGTCTAGCAATTGGAGCCCTCCATACATAATCCACTCATTCCTCTTACTCCTAATCGTAAAAGTACACAAGACGTGTTTTCTCTTCTCTCCCCATTTCTTACTTTGTGAAGAGAAAGTGAGTCAACTGGGCTAGTCTGATCATGGAGCAGTTGGGAAAAAAAGAGAAAGTTCATAAAAACTGAATGCCTGCTTCTTTCATGTAAAGAAAAGGAATAATTTGGAGAGTTACACATTCATGATTCTAAATTTGAGAAAACAAGCAGTTTTCTGACACGGGAAGCTCATTCCCCCACTACCAACACTTCAGCCAGGAAGGCAGCTCTCGTACCTTGCTGTTTGCTGTTATGTTTGTGTGTCACTTAGCTGGAAGGCTTGTGTCTTACGCTGTGACTATGAGGGAGTGCAAGCTTTCAGCCACAGAAACAAATGGAGGCTTGAACACAAGCTCAGCTGTTGCCAGTACAAAGTAACATTTAATTAACTTAGAAACAGTTACTGAGGAGTTTGTCCAAGCAATAAATGATCAAAGATGTCTCTCCCCCATTTCGTTGGTCTGATTTAGCTCCCTACAAAGAGATGTTTTGCACTCTGAGGATGGAGGAGGGGTGTCCGTCTTTGAAGTTGTTTTCAAGTGCTTTTGGCAAAGCTGGTAAGAAGTGTGATGTTTTCTGTCTCCTTCTCTTAGCAATAAAATTACCAGCTGCAGAGGTCAAAGCCTTTCCCCGAGAACTGCAGAAGAGTGCAAAAGGCTGCTCTTCCAACAGGTGCTGAACCTCTTCCCGATAAACCTGCCCTACTCTTACACTGGCCATTTCAGAAGTCAGTTTATAAGCCCTTTTGCTCAAGCATGGCAAGTGACAGATCGAAGGACATGTTGCCTAAAGGGTCTGCGGTAAGCTGGGACCAGGAACCTGGACCAAAGCTGAGCCAAATCCACGATTTTAAAATTTTGCTGTTGGCAGCACTTTCAGCCCTCGTCAAACCCGAAGGGGAGCTGAGCCGGAGCTTTTGACAGCTCAACTCCCTGCTTAACATGCTGTTCCCACGGCGAAAGACAGCAGGTTTTAAATGGCACTGTGAAGTGTCACATAGTTTCACTGGGTTAGTTCTCTGTTTTCTGATCCAGAGGGAAGGAGCAGCAGCAGGGAGGAAAGGAAAGACCACCCTCTTCAGTGGCGGCACAAACTAATTAAAGTGATTCAAGTCACGCTGTAGCCATGACCTTAGAGGACCCGCATGAAAGCCACAGCCCTTGATTCAGTCCTGAGCGGTGCATGTGGTTCAGTAGGTAGTCATGTAAGTAGTACTCCATATGAGGGATCGTAATGTATTAAACCCAGCATTTTTGCAGGAACAAAAAAGACAAACACAGACACAAACCCCACAATGATGACTTAAAACTTCTTTTTTTTTTTGTAAGAGATTCATATAAAAATGAGGAAGCTGTTTGATAAGAAATTAAAAGGAAACTGAGGCTAATATAGGTACAGGTTGCTTAAGGACACCATTTCAGAAGATGAGAACAAATGTGTCTCTTTAATGGATAAAACTCTGACAGACCCCTGACAAGCCAAAGAAGTCAGTGTGGTCCAACAGCAGAGGTTAACAAAAGTTTTTTTTTTTAAGAAGAGATAGGTTGTTTCAAGCAAGGAATAAAGCACGATGCCTGTCAAGTTAAAAGCGTAGACAAACAAACACAAAAATTGGGCCAGATAGAAGATTTTGAAGACCAAGTCAATAAGTGGAAAAGGTAATATTAAATGTTTTAAAACAGAAGCAGGAAATTGTTAGGTTGCATAGTAAAAGCTTGTCAGCACACCCACAAAGGAGCAGAGAGATGGGGGGGAGGGGGGGAGGGCAGCCAATGCCCTGACTGGCTCCTCCCACACCCATCACAGCAGCCACCAGCCCACCAAAGGCCCATCTCCACATGCCAGAGGAGCACAGAGGCACAAGGGCAGGTGGGGAACCCAAATCAAAAATCCCCATGGAATGAGGGAACAATTTCTCTGGGCCCCTTCCAGGGCTGTCCCAGGAGGGCCTCAGACCCTATGTCCAGGCTTGAAACCCATCACAAGGTGTCATCAGGAGCAGTTCTCCAGATCTCCTTTTGGAAAGTGTCACTTCCTTTCCTGGGGCTGTAGGACACCTTATGGGATGTTGGGGAAGAGAAGTTTGGATTGGCATATGTTTTATTCCGAGATGCTTAGAGGACTAACCACAGGTGAGAAAAGTCAGAGATTTAGGTGACTTGGGTGCTTTGTGTGCCTGTACCTACTGGGAACACTTTTTCGGCTTCACTACTGGTTTGACCTGGGGCATGGAGCTGAGGCTGCCTTGCCTCTTACGAGCTGTCAGATATAGCTATTTTCCTCTAACAGAAACCAGCCAAAAGTCTGTGGGACTGATATGACATCAAGGAGTAAAAGGAGCAAGCAAGACAGGTTAACAGGCCAAGGCAATAAGGTTAGCAGAAAAGCTTTGGTGTCCCTGTGTTAGACTTTAGCCCATTTTATAGCAAAGAAACTTCCTAAACCAAAGGATGAATAAATGAGACTTTAGAGCTGATAATATGAATAATGGCCGGTTGGCAGGGCCAGAAGATACTCACACCGGAGTTCTGAAAATAGCTAGAACTCAGATATAAAGTCACAAAACTACTACTTGGATATATAATCCATCCAGACATAATACCTCAGCTGTGGTGCCACAGGAATGGAAGATGACAGATGTGACACTAATTTTTAATGCAGGAATCCAGATCAGCAATCCTGACTTCCACTCAGGGACACGGCACAGGATAAGACTAGAAGCAGTCACATAGATAAATGTGATGTGTTGGGAAAGGTCCCACACTCTGCAGACGAAAGTCACAACGCGTGTTTGAAGCTTCTAAAAAAGAGTTAAATTGCCAGGGGGGTATAAGGTAGATAATTTTATGTATTAATAGCTGGTCAAATAACAGAAAACAAAGTTTGGTCGGTGGAGAAATGACATTAGTGGAATCCCTCAGGAATCAGTGGTTCAGCAAACACATACACAATCAGAAGTGTGTAAACAGTGAGGCAACAAAGTCTGTTGACTTTAAAAGCTATTCAGATGCACTGTGCCCATCTGAGTTCAGTCAAGGTTTTCAAGGCACATAATGATTTACAAGCAGATCCTTAACAGCAAAAATGAACAAAGTAATAAAAAGTTTGACACAACTGAAATATAACCCAGGTGCAAAACAAATAGCAGCTATCATCTGGATTTATAAATAGTCTCATCTATGTAATTTTCAAGTAAAATCATGTACAAACCCGACTGAGGTACTATAAATCAGAATTATAAAGAACTGCCTATTGTAAATTATCCTATCCCTTTAGACTGGAGAGATCTGGCCATGTGGGCTGGCTGAAATCCACAATCAGATGTTAGCTTAGCTTAAATCGGACAACTTCACAGACTCCTAGAAATAAAGGCTTTAAAGAGACTTCTGAGACCAGTCAGTCCATTGCCCTAAGGCTGCGTTGTGTGAACTCGCACCTTTCCTGACAGACTCGTGTTTCAAAGACCTGCAGACGGGGGAATCCACAGGCTCCACTTTGAAACCCTTATATTGTAATGTTTTTCTTATGGTTTACCTTGAATATCCTTTGCAGTAACTTAAGTCTATTATTTTTCATTGTGAATATGGGAAACAGATTATTCCGATCCTTTGTACAGCAACTTTATATGTATTTAAGGACACAAAAGATCTTCAAGGATTCTTCAGTCTTCTTTTCCTTTGGCCTGAGAACCCGGCTCTTTCAATCTTCCTTTTTAAGTCGTATTTTCTAGATCACTAGTCATTCGTACTGCTTTTCTCTTGACTTTCTCCATCTGCAGGGATGTAAGCCAGACCAGCACAGGCAATATTCCAGCTGAGTCGTTACCAAGCACTGAGTAGAGCAGAATGGTAATTTCTTACGTCTCGCAGCCTATGGTCTTCCTTTTACAAGAACAGTATTTGTTTTATTGCCACCAGAACAACACTGCTGATGAGTTCAGTTTCTTCAATTAGCTTATCAATCCTCCCAGACTGTTTTCTGGAGAATGCTTCATAGCATTTCCAGCTGTCATTTGTGACTTGAGACCTATGTACTTTTGGTTCATTATCTAGTGACAGAGCAAACCTGGAAGAGATTCCAAAGAAACCACCTCTGTATATTTTACTCTTTAATAGTGGACCACCAGTGGCTACTCTGTAGTCATGTATGCAAGCAGTTTTGTATTGGCTCAATTATAGTTTTATTTAAATCAGTGATTTTGAAATTATTATCTTTAGGCTTTGATATGGGCTATATTAAAGGTAGCCACAGTAGACATATTTTCAGTAATTAAAATCTACTATGGAGACCTGTGAGCTTCCTCATGGATATATATTAGAAATGACTGAAAACCACATCTAAACCACTCTTCCCTAAATTATAATGAGAATATAAAATGAAATAGTGCTAAGGATCAGCACTGACTGAATCCTAGCACCTGTCCAGAATCATGGAATGTGGAAACTCTTGCTTTTGCCCTTTCCATAAGACCTGTTATCCCTATTGCAGAAGGAAAGCAAACTGGTTTACAATTACTTATACTTGACAAACCTTTCTTAGCTGATACTCCTTGTCTTTGTCTTCCAGATAGAAGAACTGTCTTCCAGTTTGCTCAATTTTTTCCATCAAGGCTTTTTCAGTGACAATTTCCTCTAGTCAGTTGATAATTTCCCATCTCCATTCTACACTTTAAAAAGTTACCCTCATTTTCTCATCTTCAGGCCATCTTGTTTGCCCTCTGTGGGTTTGCAAAGCTTGCATCATTCTGAGGTTACTCTAACAGCTCTATAGGATCTCAGGCTGAAATTTATCAGTCCTAGTCCACTCAAAAACTTCTAAAATATCTGAATAGTTTGTAACTTATTCCTTGCCTATTTTAGAGTGAAAACCTTCTCCTTTGCAGCTGATACTGATTTTTTCAGATACCTGCTTCATATACTTTTGCTCACGCAGATGCAGCCTAAAAGGATCAAATTGAAAAGGTCAGAAAAGCGATTTCACAATATTCCCAACCAAGACTCAGTTAAAAAGAGACTGTAGTAACTCAGTGAGTACCAAGCCCTGTCTCATTTAGAATCACAGAATCATAGAATCACTAGGTTGGAAAAGACCTTAGAGATCATCCAGTCCAACCGTATCTGTCCGCCACTAAACCATATCTCTCAGCCCCTCATCCACCCATCTCTTAAACACATCCAGGGATGGTGACTCCACCACCTCCCTGGGCAGCCTGTTCCAGTGCGTGATAACCCTTTCGGTGAAGAACTTCTGCCTTACATCCAATCTAAACCTCCCCTGGCGCAGCTTGAGACCATTCCCCCTCGTCCGATCATCTGTCATTAGGGAGCAGAGAGCAACACCCACTTCTCCACAACCTCCTTTCAGGTAGTTGTAGGCAGTGATCAGGTCTCCTCTCAGCCTCCTCTTCTCAAGGCTAAACAAGCCCAGTTCCCTCAGTCGCTCCTCATAAGACATATTCTCCAGACCCTTCACCAGTTTTGTGGCCCTTCTCTGGACAGTTACAGCCTTTACTGCAAAAGCACCTGGAATACAGACCACAACCCTTCTTCAATTCCCATAATCAAAACACATCTATCATCAACAGAAATCAACCCAGCGGATGAACCACGTTTTAGGCAAAAGTTGCATGCTCCAGAGAGAAAACCCAACTGAGAACAAAGGGGAAACGATAAGGGCTCATAGCCAAACCACACACAGTTTGCAGTCTATTTGACAAATTCTTTGTCTAAAGATGACAACCAGAGAAGGAACAAAACCGTCCACTGATTCATCCCCCAGAGGTTCCTCTCTCTCTCTCTAATCCTCAGGATAAAGGCCTGGTGATAACTAAGGGGCAAAACTTCTCCTCAAGTCTCCTTCATGTGGCCTTATAAAAGAGACTAACAGACCTTGTGAAACTCAAATGGCAAACCACTAGTGCCCGGTGCCATCCCAGGAACACAACTACTTGAGTCAAGGGTCAGTGTGGAGACAATCAAATCCTGCCCAATCCTTTCAGGTCCAAAGCTGAGATACTCTAAGGATCTTGATGAGATCTGGTGAGTCACCACTGGACACAGGTTCTGCAAAATGTAGGTCCAAGAAAAGCGGACACCCCAAGGCTCTTGACACTGCCATTTGCCTTCTGTGTCCCACACTTTAGCTCAGAGCAAGGAAGAAGGGAGCTGGTACAGAAATTCAGGGGGCTCAGCAGCCAAGCCCAGACCACTTACCCCAAACTCTGTCATCCCACATCTCCTGTAAGATTGGGTTTTGCTATTTTGTACTCTTGGTCGTGCCTAAGGTTACACCAAAGGGGTTTTGTTACCACTGTGGATCCTAGAACTTCTCCACATGGTGGCAAAGACCCAGGGATGTCTAGTGCCTTTGTTGCTTGCAGAAAATTAATATTCGCTTTCCTACTTCTCAGCAACGCTTAAATGGTGGAAGAGCCATCCCTCAAAGCAAACCCATCCCTTCAGAAGAAATCCCAACGGTACAATTATATATTTTATATAAGGTGAGTCTTTGAAAGTTATGAGAGGAAAAGGTTTGAAAGAAAACATGAGCTATGAAGTACCAGTTCAAACTCTTACCTACAGGTCTGTTAGAGACAATAAAGATACTAAAATAAATCACCTACCATTGCATTAAAACCTTTAAAATGGGCCACAAAGACAGTGGCACTAAAACACTGTGAGTTATACTGTCTTTCCTCAGGGTGAAAATGTCATCAAAAATCAGCCAAGACTAAATCACTGAGCAGAGAGGATGTAGTTCCAAATGTTTCCCATGTAACATCTAGTTAAGAGCGTTTCAAATCACTCCCCCAGGATAAAAGGTCAGTCATTAAACAATTTGCCAAAAGAACAAATTATTCCTATGGAAGAAGCATAAACATTAATTAAAGAAAAGATTATGTTGATCAAAAGAGGAACTCAAAACACCAATAAACAACCTGGAATAACTTCCTGAACAGATATCAAATCAAGCCAGAGATGCAAGCTCTACACCCCAACTAAGAAAAACTTCCCTTCCCTACTCAGTAAACCAGTCAGTTCCATTGTCTTTACCCAAATGCACCTCTGGCACAAAACATAATTCTATTGTCTCTTGGAACACGCACTATGAAGAGTCTCCTCGAAGAGATATATCTGCAGAGAGGCATACTTTGGATTGTTGACACGACATTTTTTACAGAGACTAAAAAGGACCCAACTGCCAAGCCCCAGACAAGCTATTGAAATGGTTGATAGTCACTAATCTTCAGCATCATCACTGGCCCAACATGCACAACAGCTGTCATTCTCTTTAGGCCTGTATCATTTCTAGTTGCCAGGCTTTAGGTACAGAGACATGTCTCACATTACATTGATCAGACAAGTAAAACGAAGTAAATTCCATAAACAAATATCACCCTTATCCCACCTTCACATCCATCAAAAAAACCCCAACTCAGCATATCCTCTTCAGGGCAGAGTGAGAACAAAAGCATCTCTGATTCCATGGTCCCAAGCTCAGAGTTGTACCCTCTGCTAAGAGAGTTGTCACTCAGACCAACAACTCACACAGAAATTAGACACTGAGTGGACACACGTGGAGAATACTTTCATGAACATTAATCACAAGAGAAGTTTCTAAATTGGCATCTTTGTGCCATGCCATTAAAATCAGACCTCTTGGAGCTCACATGTCAAGAGAAGCCCTGAATGGGTGGAGGAGTGCCAGTTACAGGGTTTCTCTGATGCACCAAGCACCAGCTGCTGTCAGAGGCCAAGGGACTCTGGACCTTCTCCCATGTGGCGATTCCTTCACTCCTAAGTAATATGCTGGAAATTTGCCTTGGAGGTCTAGGTAAGACATGGCACCAGTTTTTAGCTAAAACATGATTCTGACGTGTTGGTACAAGGATTTGCTTCAGCAAATGAATTTTAAACTTCATCATTGCAGCAACAAGTATATTAATAGCTCTTAAAGCCACACTTAGTTTTTCTGAAAAAGGTTTGAGAATAACCACATGCTTCAAGGTAGGCACTTAGCAACACTGAGGTGGGTTGGAAAGAGGGAAATGCAAGTGGTGTCACCAGATAACATCCCTTGTGCCAGCCACGATCTGTTTGTTGTCTGGATGACGATCCTTTCGATGTGAAAATGTTTGATCCCATGCAGGCAGAGAGAGTATTGATGAGCACTGGCACCAGGAGGCCATTATCCCTGGTGGAGGATTCATGCTGTGAAAGCACGAGGGATGGCATGTGGCTAGAGTTTGGTGCAGAGGGATTAAAGCCAGATGGGACCGACAGGCATTCTAGAGAGGGGAGAGACATACAAACCCCTATGTCTATTTGCCGTGCCCAAGCCCATGCAGGTCCTATGTGTAAAATGGCAGTAGACACCTATGTTTAGAGACCTGCATCGCAACCTTCCTCTATGCCCTGGTTTCCCCTAATCTCAAACGATATCCTGATTTGAAGGGCGCAAACAGCTAAGAAATGCCGACGCTCATGTAACTCCACCTCTGGGTAATGGTGTCCCTCCCAGCAACTCTGCCTCACTCTGGCTGCACACTGTGTCACCCCCTGCTCTGTTTACGTTAGTGTTTGTGGCAGCTGGATCAAGTCTCCTCCTCAGGCTACAGCTGTCAGGGCAGCTAATGAGGTGCATTTGACAGTATTGCTTTCACAAGACTTTACAAGGTGCTGTTAAGAGTTGTTTGCTGTCACACAGCAGAGCATCTGAGCAAGACATGAACTCTTCTGTAGAAACCCCAGACAAACTATTGAGACACTGAGATGCAAATAAAATAGAAATGCAGGACACAGTCAGGTGCTGAGGGTCTGAACAGTTATTGCAGAGCTGGGTTTGCTTTGCAGTGAACTTGTGCATATCCACAGGGCATGTAAGTGGGACTTTACAGTACAGCGAGCTCTCCATCACAGCTCCTGCTGTGTCTGCTGTCTCAGACTTACAGACAGGGATGAGACCTGCTGTGGGGACATCACAGCTCAGGATACTTTTGTGTATGATTTCCTAGCATATTAAAGTGGCTAAGGCATCTGTTGTTGCACCTGCCTCGCATCCTTTTATACTCTGGTATCCTGGAGGAAATAAGCGACGAGATGTGCATTCCCATGCATAGGTAGATCTCCAAGAAATGAGACCGGACAAGAAGAGCACTGAGTGCCCTGTGCCACTAGTTTCATTACCTGGGAGAGCCTGAATATGGGGTTTTACATCCTAGGGAAAGGCTGGCAGAAGATGCCCGAGAGCTGAAGTCAGTGACAAGCTGTATCTGCACTCCATCTGCCTAGAGGCACACAGGCCCTCACTCAAAGTTCCTGATCAGACAGACTGAGATGAAGTTAGTGCATCTATCTGGAGAGGAGATGAACCACAGTCAGTTCTTTGGCATCTGATGTGTGATACAAGACCTGTTACTGGGATGATTCAGCTGTGATGGAATTCAGAGCTGGTGAAAGAAAGTAATTAAATCCCAAAACAAATTCTTGCATTTTGAATCTTTTTTTCATTCTAATTTAGGATGAAAGTCAAAATTCAAATGAATAAACAAAATCTAGAATAAAAATGAGAAAAGAAGGAGAAAAATATATGCAAAGTCATAGAAAACACCTTATAGCAGCATTTCTGACACACAAAAATATGCGATTTAACAATAAAAGGGAAATGAGAAGGCTGAAAATAAATTGAGTTGGGCTGCAATCTCCCATTTCCATCTGAAGTCATTTAAGTGTTATTCTTCTGAAATCTTGCATCAGAATTGATACATTCCTGTTAAAAAAATGTATTTCAGGGAAATTAATTTTCCACCTGTTTTGAAAATAGTGGAGGAAATCAAATCAGTCTTTAGCTGGTAATAAGTGATAACAAAGAGTTCTTACCAATCTGGTCTTCAAAGTTGCATTTAAAAATACTGCATGCATGAAACAAACTCTTTGGAAGCAACTGATTTGCATTGAGCAAATTCCTGATCTTGCGAGCTGAAGCCATAATTTGGGTCAGATGTCTGGGCAATTCACAGCCTGGAATAAATGAAGAATTGTTGAGATTTGCTTTGAAATACATGATGGGGTGAATTTCAATTGTCAAAATTCTTGAAGCATGGTAGGTTCACCTGCTGACTAGACATTAATGAAAAATAGCTAGCTGCAGAAGATGGAAAAAATGAGTGTCAAAATGCAAAGCAGGGAATCTAGCAAAAGCTTAAACAGGAAGCCCAGTCCTTGAGAAACATATGACACCCAGAGCATGAACCTATCTTCAGTGGGATCTGTCATACCCACACTGCAGGCCACGGGTGCTTTCAGAGCAGCAAGGGATTTACATCGTAATGCACCAGGAACGTGTCGTTGTTCCTTGAAGCAGGATGTTCCCATGCTAAAAAGAGAGACACAGATTGTAGAGACAGTCTGGAGCCTGCAAATAAGAGACGTACAGCCTTTGCTGGAATGTGTGATGACAGCTGAGTGTCACTTGATTTCGTAGTTGTCGGGGATTTTCCAAGGCACCTCAAGTGGTTAGGTACCCGCTTCTCACTGGCACCCAGTGGGACTATGGTGTGTTCCTACACTCCCTTCAACATCTTTAACAGTGATGACCAGGAAGAGACATTTTTTCTCTTTCATTTTTTGAGGATGGAAACCTGTTTCCTTCTGACATGGGAAAGAATGTCATCTTAAAAACATTCTCATCAAAGGGAGGTAAAGCCATATGGGTCTAGGACAGCTCAGCTAACAGGGCACCCCAGATCCAGGGGCCCCCAGCGTCCATTGGTCAGCACAGAGGGCTGTTGTCACTGCATTATCCTACATCTGTCCCTGTCCCTCAGGCCTGGGCAGCCCTGACAGGAAGAGCCACCCACTGGGGGTCTCACAGGAAGGGAGTCAGCAGGGTTTCCACAGGAGCCAGTATGTTGTACCTGTATTTTGTGAGTCACTGCTCCAGGCAACAGGAATGCAAAGCTGAAGTAACCGACACCTCCTCCCACACAGGTATCCCTGCTGGACTCAGGTCTGACTTTCTCAGAGTTTTCTACGAATCCAAAAGAAAATACTATTGAAAGCACTGTAATTTCAGAAACAAACAAACCAACAAACAAAAAGATGTAAAGTCATCCTATGATGACATCCTTTACTTCTACATCCTATGATGACATCCTTTACATCTACTAGAGCTAGGAAGTCTTCCCAAAACTTACTTCAGCATCCTACTGTACAGATCACGGAAATTACTGCAATTAGAAAAATTAAACTTCTGTTTGGAGGAGCAGTTTGTTTAACATTTTTTTAACAGTCTTGTAACAGTGACTGTTAGATGCTAGTCTCTCAAGAATGGACAATTTCTTTGGTGCTTTTCAAATGAGAGAAGAGCATGGAAAAATATAAAGGGAAACCCTATTCCACCCATACAGACAATGCTATGGTAAGGAAAAAGAGGCTCTTCACAAACCCAAAGCAAACCTAAGTTTACTTCCCCAAAGTAAAACTTATTATACTATCCACTCTTATATAAAACAATGAAATGCTGCCCTGAAATTGCAATTAAATTTAAAACATTTGAAATCTGAAATAAAAACAAATTAGGTTACTTTTTTGGCACAGTGACAGTCCTGGTTTTCAGTCAGCTCTATCTTGTGAATCTTTCTGCCTGCAACACTCCTGTACAAACAAAACACAGCAGGGGCTTAGATCTACTACAATTTGGTCTTATTAAGTTTTGCACCAAGAAAAAGAAAATTACCATCAGCCAACCGATCCACACTTTAAAATTAATAGATCAATGATAATATGTTTCTCCCTAATATGTTTAGTGTCATTTTGTCACCTCTCAAAAGCTTGTAACATAAATCAACAGCCCACGCTGACTGAATTTATTTAATACAACAACATATTACATAATCTGACGTGTTTTTAAAACTTGGGTTTGGTAATTTAGAATTAATTTTCAATGCCAACCTTTACTCTGCTTTTTTACACACAGTTCTGGGTCAGGAACTGTTGTTAAAGAACACAGATGAGAATGTTATCTCTCCTGTCCAAGCAAGCAAGCAAACACATCTATATAAAATATCTTACCATCTTTCCCTGCTAAATTCAAAGTAAGCAAAAAAAAATTTTTTTTTTTTTTGTCTAAAAGGAAAGGCACAGAATGAGATGGAAATAATAAGATGGAGTGTACAATACCACCAAAAAGTGTTAAAACTTAAGCTAAGAGAAAAGGAAATGTCATACAGCAGCCAGCCTCAGACAGATCTATACAAATAATTGATTAGTGGTTTTTCCTTTTCAACAAAACAAAAACTAGGCAAAATAGGATTTTTTTCTTAATTTGAATGATATATTAGCTTATGCTTTGTAGATTTAAGCAGCTTTCATAGTAATGCTATTTTTTCAGGTTTTAAATGACAATGCTCTTTTGAAATGCATAATTGATTTACGCAAACCAATTTTTTCTCTTCATTTGCTTCTCTTTCGTTGAAATGCTGAACTGAACCTGAAAACATGTTTCCATATTTTTCTCCCTGAATTGCTTTAAGCTACATGGTCTACAAAGTACTGGAATAGTCTCTAATGCCAAGATGTTTCAAAACTCTGGTTTGGTTGCATAAATATTGCACACACACACCCTTTCCACAGCCCCATATTGTAGACATTAAATGGTATGTTAATAGAACTTATTTAGAGAACTCTGATTTAGAGAACTCTGATTTTATCTGCTCTCAGAGTCCTAGCCTTTTCAGTAAGTGCAAATCTGGGAAAAATATCTTCTGAGCGACAGTACCAATGTTTGAAGAATGACCATGACTTCTGGAAGAGTGAAAGAAAAATGGAAACATGTCATGGCATGGCTTGAAGCATTTGAGAAATTTCTGCCTTGTGTTACCACCACATATTGTTTTTTAGAGGTTTCTAAAGGCAAATGCCTGCTCAGTGGGTGGCAGAATAGCAGAAAGCTCTTCCTAGCAGAGTTCAGAAGGAGAGGAGAGGTGACTGCACAGTGTCTGCGTCAGTTGGTCAAGTGTGTGGAGACACATTTATCTTCAAAAGCAGCATGCAGGGGCATTAAATGTGACGCAATAATTATTCATGCATCGATTCACAAAAGCTTCCAATCCTTTTAATGAACTTTAATAGATTGTTATGGCACATTATCAATTTTGAAGCTGCTGTACATGTGTTGTTAATATGCTATGGTATTTGTAATTGAGTATGACCTCCTGTGACATTAAAAATTTGCTTGTCCATCCCAAAAGACATCCACATGTTTTATGAAGGATGAGTGTGCTTCAATAAACCTTTTAACCAAGAACATATGCCCAATGAACAAAAAGCTTTTATTGATTTCATAAATAGCAAGACAATGTCAACCCTGAGCCAAGCAAACTATTGCAGAGCTTACTAAAGTGCTATGGTACGTGTGTAATGGAGAATGGTAGTTATATGCCACGGGGACTATTACTGGTCTCCTTGTCTTGGGGATGGGACCAGTGAGACAATTGTCTCTCCCCTCATCTCTGCGTGGGATTGCAAAGCATTCCCTGCACAGAAAGTGCAGCTATACAGGAACAGGAGCAAAAGGATGCTGTGATCATGTTCTGCAGCTTTTCCTCATGTCTTTTTTCTTGCATAGTCACTGCACAGATATTCTCTTGACAGCTTTTCAATCATCCTCCAGTTCTTTTGATTCCCATCCTGTAGAGTGTGTCTTGTCTTCCAGTCTTTTAGTCATGTTTGTCATCTCCTGGGAATGACTCATGAGATCAACAAGCATTTCTATATGGGCCGTGCCCAGGCAGGGGTTACCAGAACAGAGAAACCACATACTTACATGACATAACAATGTTAGCCAACTGCCAGCATAGAATAATAAAAATAAAATGTTATTTTCCCTTAACTTTTTTCAGTTTTGGAATTTAATTTATTTTTGCTCTTGCCACTGTGGGGAGTGTGTGAAAACGGAAAGGCAATTTTCCAGTTAAATCTCCTGGCAAACTTCTTGTACCATTGTTATGTGCCCTAATTTAACACTCCTTTGTCAGATCTGAGTTCTACTGAAGATGTAGATGAGAATTGGGCTTGTTCAGCCTGGAGAAGAGAAGGCTCCGGGGAGACCTTATTGCAGCCTTCCGGTACCTGAAGGGGCTACAAGGAAGCTGGGGGGGACTTTTTACAGGGGCCTGTAGTGACAGGACAAGGGGTAACGGGTTTAAATTGAAAGTGGGGAGGTTTAGATTAGATATCAGGAAGATGTTCTTCCTGGAGAGGGTGGTGAGGCACTGGAACAGGTTGCCCAGAGAAGCTGTGGATGCCCCATCCCTGGAAGTGTCCAAGGCCAGGCTGGATGAGGCTTTGAGCACCCTGGTGCTCAAAAACACTCCACAGTTACTATTGTGCTCCTTTTTAGTTGCCTATAACGTTTCATCAGTATCTCTTCTCCATGTAAAAGTTCATATTATAACATGGATGAAGCAAACTGATTTGCCTAAGTAAAATAAAATAAGCATAGTGGAATGGGGGATAAATAGACCTAACTTGTTTCCGCTATTCCAGAGCCATTATAAGCCATGCCAATAACAATGCCTCTGCTTAACGTTGCTGACACTTCCGTATTTTCTCCCTTCTTATATTTTCCCTGCTTGGTATCTGCCTAAGACTGATTAAAAGAATAGATTAAATGTTCAACACTGTTGGGGACATCACTCACATGGGAAAACCAATAAATTCCTCTCCATCTTTAGGAGAACCAAAATATTTTAATCAAATATGGTAGCTTAAAGTAAAATCAATCACAAATTCATTCTGAGAAAGATACCAGCCTTTCTGAGGATAAGGTTTAGGGAAAATGGATGTCTTTTCCCTCATAGAAAATTTTTGAAAGTAGTTTGTTAAATAGAGAAAAAACCCTCCATGTTTCAGGGCTGGCAGTTTTCACTTGGCAGTGATTTACCCTGACGCAAATCCCCACTGAAATATACTGAAATGTGTCCCAATTTCACACTTTACATGACTCATACGCTCTTTAAAAACTTTCAAAAATTTGCCAGCCAATTCTCCAAACACCTGTCTGTAATGAGTATGGCCTAGTCCCTCCCAGAAGGCTGAATATACTTGATCTCCACCAAATGGCTGAACAGCCTCTGTCCCATGCCTGAAAATTAGGCAGAATCTTTCTCACCCTTCTCAGGGGCTTTGCAAACATCTACGGTGTGTGACAGCAGTGTGGGTGCCTCCATCTCTCCTCAGCAGGCAGCAGGTCAACACCCAAAGCAACCTGCTACTAGTTCCATCAACTCAAACAACAAAGGCACGTTCAGCTACTGTGGCCCTGTACATCCTAACTGTGCCGACTGCCTTTGCAGTTCACTTAATTCCACATTTTTCAGTGTTCAAGTTATAACGTGCTGTTTAAATCAGATTTTTTTTTTTTTCCCCAAAGGCTTCCAATTATAGTCTTTTCATTCCAGAGTAATGAACTGGTTCCAGTTCCTATTCTATCCTGTGTGCAGATGAGTTCTCATTCAGTTCTTCATGTAACCAGAAGCTATTAGCTATGTGCATTAACTACACTATAGCTGACATATGTACTGAGACAGCTGGCTGGCAACCGAACAGCCAGTCTCTGCCTGTCCAAGAAAAGTAGATGTTTCCATATCCAGTTCTGTCTTATAGGGAGGAAAAGGCATGGTTTCATACCGAGTCAACACAGCAAGTCCTCAGGTCAGTCAGCCACTCACTCAATAAAAGATCAGATAAATTCAATGGGACTGGAAGGAGTTATATTCAGAGCATCATGTAGAAACACGTATTTACAATTTCGTATATGATGAATTCCCCACATATTTCTTAAAAAACATGCTGTTTTGATATATAATACAGGAATTCAGAATGTTTTCCCAAGAGAAACTAAAATTTGCCCCAAACTGTTCCTGGGTGTGCACGAGTTGAAGTGCTCATTCTAGCTTTAGAAATTTAATTTTAGTCCACTTGAATCCATATTTCACTTGTTATTACTATTAGACATTTTTAGAGTTTCTATAAAGTTGTAAGTAGACATTTGCTAAATTTTAAAAGTGTATGAGTTTTGTGTGCTTGCCAGTATGTAGAACTTCTAAGTTCAGACACTTGGCAGGTGGCTTAATGCAGGCAAAGTTGCTTCTCTCCTGTCACTGACACCAAGTGAAAATATTCTGTTATTTTTCTTTATGGAGGTCAGCTCTTAGCAGCTATAGTTGTCCTCTAATTCTGCCAGAATCATGTTGATCTTATTCTAATTCTCTCACAAAAAGCCATGAATTTTGATTTTAGCTCTAGCCAATGATAACAATACTTCTAACTTGAACAAATGCATGCGTATCTTCAAGAGAATGACAAATGACATTTCTGAAACAGAGCCTAGATTCAAACAGCAAGTCCCTGTCTACACACATGGAGGAGATACAACTTAAAGAAAATGTTTCCAGAATACCCCCAACAAGAGGTCATGTCCCCTTCTCTTCCCTCAGCCCATGCCAAGACTCAGTGTGCTGTTGAGCTGTATTGGCCTTGAACCAGGCTTGTAAGCTCACTGTGAAGGAGAACACAGCTGATAGGGAGATGATGGAGGAAAGCCACAGATCCTGCCACTATGATCCAAGAGAAGGCTTGGCAGGAAGGGTCTCCCTGCTCTGCTCAGGCGTTAAAGCTAAGTCAAGCCACTGGTGATAGCTGCTGCCAACCCCATTTTACAGGGGAGGAAATCTGCTTACAGAAGACAATGTGACATTAAAGCTACTACTCCAGAGATGCAATTTCCAGTTCACATGCTTCCTCTCCCTTGTTCCTTTCCACTCACCCCATCTTTGCTCCAGGTCCTTGGGAGTTAGTGAAAGGAATCAGGCAGTGAACCTTACCCAGGGCTCTGCAGCATGGTTTCAGGGCGTATAGGATGTCAGGGTCGGGTAGAAGGGCCTCTGCGAGAGTTGGGGCAGTTTGTCTTTCCCAAATGGATAGCGGGATGGAGAGTGTCACTGGACACCCTCACAAGACACATCAGGAGCACATTAAACAAACGAGCAATCTAAACTGTGTAAGCTTGACACATCCCTTAGCTACAGCCAATCCTTTCGGTAGGCATGCTCAGCAGCTCCAGAAAGGAAGCAACTAGAAAGCAACCAAATGCTTAAAGTAACAAACATACGAATTTCTACTTCCTGGGTGACAGTCAGAGCAGCCTGGCAAAACAGAGGCAAGCAGTATTATGGCCCCTCCATTACCACTAGTTGTATACCAGGCTTGCAAGCACACAAAAGGGAAATTCTGAAACAGAAGGACAACCAAAACTGCTTACAACATAAGTAAGAAAAATGACAAACTATTCCTAAAAGAGTACTGCCAGGGGTAAAATAAAAGAACCCTGTTTCAATAGCAGAGTCATAAAATCAGTGTGGCCCCTGTTATTCAAGGTCATGCCAGGAATGTCAGCATCACAGACTGTGAAGTCAGGAATACTTCATCACCGGTACAGCTTGCTTTGTGCACCAAGGCACACGTGTGGGCTGTGCCATGAAGCACAGCTACTAATGACAAGGTCCTGCAGGGTTGGTGATGCACACTGCCTTAGTTTTAGTTCCTTGTGGTCTATTTTAAGTAAGTAGCTCATAGTATTGTAGTGTTCAAGAAACTCATAGTCCTGAACCCAGTAGCCTTCTTACAAATGAGGGAATCGTGACCTCATAGAGTGCTGTACTTGCCATTTCACAAACCAGAGTCTGAGGGAAAAAGTGGCAAAATAACTTGCTCTACACTCCCTGGGAAGCTTCTGGCAGATCTGAGAAGTGAATGTAGATTTCCCAAGTGCTGGGGAAAATACTAAACCATTCTTTCTCTTGCTAAACTTCTATTGTCTGCTCAAGCATATCCTTGGGACAACAGCAAAGTCTGAAGAAACAATATAAGAAAATACATGTCCTCAAGGTCTCCTGTCAAATGGTACTGATTAACACAAAATGGTAGCCAATAACTAGTATAATATTCCCTTGAAATCTAAGAAAAGGCCACATCCAACCTTTCTGAAGTCAAGAGGAGTCTTTCCAAGTAATCTCAATGAATTTACAGTGAATTTAAGAGGGTGGGGAGGAGGCATGTAGCAGAGATGAAGTGCACATCAAACAGATGCTATGCTGATTAAAATATGAAAACCACAGACATGTACATAAAAAAGAGCCACAGTGTTTGGTGATAGCTTATAGTTCAGAAAACAGTCCTTTTGGCTACACCATATCACCTGGTAACCCTGTACTGAGCACTTCATACAGGTACTTCAAATGTTCTGCTTGAATCCACAAACATTTAATCACGTGTTCAGTTCACGGATGCTCTGCCCCCACGTCACACACCTTTCCTTCCTCACATTTTCCCCTTGCGGATCTAGCAGCCACCATCCTCTGCTCAATCCATGACCAACCCTCCTGGTGTCTTCCCTCCAGTTCCCGCTGGCACGTCAGATGCTGGACTGTAAATCTTTAGCTGTAATGACAGAAATCTAATGGCTTTTTCTAGATTTCTGTATAAGGGTGGCCCAAGAGTCTGGGTGCCTTTTGTTATCCATATGGCGTGTTACCCAGATTCTTACTGTAGCAGCCAGACACAACTGATTCTCCTGCTACAAGTCACAACACAGCAACACATGGCGTCCTGTTACCAGGTCAGCGCCAAATAGTAAACGAGACAAAATTAAAACAAACTGTGAAGATAACAAAATACACCAAGCAACAATTAGAGGTATAACCAAGGGTATCAGCTTCTAACAGACCAAGTCAAATGTGACTGCTTTCCCAGCTTCTACATCACACAATCTTTACTGTCACTGCAGCCCAATTTAAATTAAACACATCCCGTTATTTACACATAGGTATATAACCATAAACATGCAACAACCCACCTGATTATTGCATCATATAAACTTTCTTAAATAACCTAGTATCACACTATCTTCACGTTGCTGCAAATCTATTTGAACCATTCAATGCAGTATGTGAGATGCTGAACTCCAGAGGCTGGGCTGGTAGTGTACGTGTTGGTAGTTGTGTCGGTGGCTTTGTGCCTCTAGTGACTTTCTCTGGCTTCTGCTGGAGAAACTCATCCATGCTCCACATGACAGGCGAAGGTGGCTGGGTATTGTTAGCATGTCACACTGTTCTGGAGAGTGCTTTACTTGTAGGCTGTACCCTAACTTCCTGAATGGCCAAAGAAGTGAACAATGTTTCCGGTATGAGCAGTACAGCTTCATGAGCTCATGCTTATAACCAGAACAGAAGTGGATTTAACAGATCCAGGAGTAGCTTCTTCTTACTTCTCATAGACTCACTCATTTCAAGGCCAGAAAAAAACTAATCCACCTTATCTCAGTACCTAACAGTGGACACTTTATTTTATCCCACTACTCATGTACTGAACCCAGTAATTATACTCGCCTGAAGTATACCTCCTGGAAATCCTGCCAGACTTACTTGGAAAGCATTAAGCAATGGAGAATCAACTGCTTCTCTTTGACAGTTTATTCTATGATAGTTACCTCCAGCTTTAAAAATACACGACTTTTTTATTGAAGTTGGCTGGTTTTTAATCCCAGACCTTTTTTGTTACATTTTTCTGATTTAGCAACAAGTATTTTACTTCTATGAAGGTACTTGCACATGTATAAAGTCACCTCTCAATCTTAAGAAACAAGTAATCCTAAAATATTGCTGTATGAGTTTTTTTCAGTCCTACAATTTTATAGATCATTTCAGCAATCTTGGAAACATTCTTTATGATAATGTTAATGGCCGATTTGGAAATAGAATTCCCCTTGTAACTGGCCCCATCACTTGTAAGTATCAAATGGATTTAAAAGTACCCAAAGTAAGTCAGAGGAGGTAACTCAGCTGCTTCACTAATGGTTGTTTTGGTCCTGATTTAGATGAGGCTTACGCACTCACCCAAACTAAACAACTTGTATCAGTGGTACTGCATTATCACCTTAACTTTACTGCAACTTTTACTTCAATTGAGGTTGTCATAATGCCCTATAATGTCATAATGCCCAATGATGCCATAATGCCTCAATATTAGGATCAAGAGATTACATGAATATGTTAGCTTCATTCAAGCCTTGTAATTCTAGCAGAGGAAACAACTGGAAACGGAAACCAAAATATCATGAAACACTAGCAATCTTTATGTATAAATGTGTATAAATACACTGTGATTATAATCACAAAATCTGTGGTAAAATGAAAATGCACTGAAAGCACAAACAAATCCACCCAGTTACTGAAATAAATGTGTCAGCAACATTCAAATGATAAACAGTTCACTTGGTAACTTCCTTGCCTCATTTTAAAAGAAATTGCCACAAAATTTAAGAGAATCACAGACAGTTGAGGTTGGAAGGGACTTCCGGAGGCCATCTGATTCAACCCCCCCTGCACAAGCACCTAGAGCAGGCTGCCCAGGACCACATCCAGACAGCTTCTGAATATCTATCTCCAAGGGCAGATATCTCCACAACCTCTCTGGGCAACCTGTGCCAGTGCTCAGTCACCCGCACAGTGAAAAAGTGTTTCCCGATGTTCAGATCGAGCCTCCCATGTTTCAGTTTGTGCCCATTGCCTCTGGTCCTGTCACTGGAAATAGCCTAGCTCCATTGAACCATCTTTGTGGCGCTTTGCTGGACTCTCTCCAGTACCTCTGCCTCTCTGACACTGGGTAGCCCAGACCTAGACACAGCCCTCCAGATGGGGCCTCAACAGTGCTGAGCAGAGGGGAAGGATCCCCTCCCTCCACTGGCTCCCTCCTCCTCATGCAGCTCAGGTGACCGTCAGCTGCCTTTACCCCAAGGGCTCAGTTTAGAGCGGACGTGCCATAACGTACTGACAGGCAGAACGTTAATACTAACGTGCTATCGCAGTCCTGAGAGTTCATAAGATACAAACAGATGATCATATGGACATACTCCTGACAGTGGTCTTGTGCCCCACACTGAACTACCCCAAGCAGACCATTCTGTCTTCTGTGACTAAGGGCTTGGGCTACCCTGGTTTGTCGCAGCTACCTATGGTTTTCTAGCATCTGAGGATTGCTGCAGTTCAGACTCCACCTGCGGAGCCTCCTTACATACAGAGAGCCTTCAGGAGGTAATTTGGATACTGGAGTGGCTCAGAGAAGCCAAAGTGGGACTGATGCCCCAGTGCAGAGCCAACAGGCAGAATGAAACAGCACAGCCAGCTAGGAAGGTGGGTGCTTGTTGCTGAGAAAGAAAACTTTCCATGCCTTACAGTTACATAAAACAATTGTTGGATGTTTAGCAAGCCACAGACCTAAAGTATTCATCCAATTTCCTGTTTCTGAACTTGCTAACCTTCATAAGAGCTCAGAATCCAAGACCTTTCTAATTTACATGGCTGGAAACAGACCCTACACAGGCAATGAGGTATAAATATATATCCACAGGACCTGGATACTCAGAATTTACTACACAACCAACTCTGTATAAAGATGCCAGCCCTATTCTGCCCATGTCCTGTGCCCTTCCTGGGCTCTCCATGTCTATGGAGGAGAAACCCCGTTGCATCAGCTGGAAGCTGTGGCACACACCAAGAAGGTCCCTGATTTTAACAGGAAAGGGCCTAGGACCTCCAGGGACGGCATCTGCCTTGCAATCCAGCATAGCTGGAGTTTCCATGGGGTGTATGCATACTGGCTCGGACCACCCTCACCACCGAATCGTAGGCTGGGCAGGCAACACCAGTGGCACAGTGGCAAGCCCTGCTGCTGGGATTCAGGCAGGGAAATGCAGCAGCACAGGGGCTGCTCTATCTCTTTTGTTACTTCCATATGTGGCAGGTAAGGGGAAAAAGTACCAAAAATCATTAACGCTGCCTGGCATTTCCCATTGTTAGGGCCCATATTACATTGTTTATAACTTTGCCAGCTCTAACCATACAGTCTGCAGTTTTCCAAGTCTGGTGTCTGCTCAAAGTTTTTGGAAAAGGTCAGCCAACAATTCAACTGTTTCTGAAAAGAAAGTAACTAACCACGTTAAAAAAATAGTGACATTTTCTCTGAGCTGCTTTAGCACCCCCAAGCTTTGGAGCATTCACATGAAATTTGCCAGGAGGTGGCCTTCCCGTCTGGGACATGCCAAGCAAAACGTCTTTGAAAATATGTGGTTTACAATGACCAGGAGAAACATTTTATTGTTTATTGCTAATTTCCCAGGAGAAACTGTCTGCAACGACAATGTCCCAGCTTCTGGTGAGCACAAAAACTGCAGTTCTGTGCTGTGCGGACCCAGCGCTTCACACCAGACAAGGAAGATTTTCTCGTGCTCCTCAAGCTCCCCCTGCTTTTCATTCTGCGATTCTCTGGCTCAGCTTCAATGAGCCAGTCAGTTAACTTGAGTGTGTTTCCTCATCTTCTTGTAACATGCAGTGGCTAGGATGTTCCAGTGAGAAGGAACTGGAACATGTGGGGCCGTGTGGGTGTAAAGGTTATCTTCCTTCTCTGCTGAAAAGAACTGTGTTCTCAGGGATCAGAGCATGAAAACCAGACAACACAGAAAGAATGTCATTAGATAAAATAAGATTAATTCAAGGAAAGAACTGGGGATTCTGATCTCGTGGTTGATTTATATAGATGCTGTTCAAGAAAATCTGAAGTAAAAGGAAAGCCAGCCTTAAAATACTGTCTCTCCTTAATGTTTGTGGGCTTTTGTTTGTCACAGTTTTTATATTCATCCCAGTAACAATGTGAAGACACTATCAAAATAACTTGGCCACAAAACTCTACATGCACTAGGTTAATCTCACAAGACATTTATTCCTCTTTCACACACACTGGAGTAATCTGCCCTGTCTTCCTCAAAACCTATTCTCACGCTTCCATCAGGGTTAGGAGTACAAACAACAGCAGCATCTTATTTATGAAATTTCACAAGCCAAATTAATACACACCTATCCAGTTCTAACTGCTTTTCTACAGTCGCTTGCACACATCACTGAACAGGCCTTCAGAAATGTCATTTTATTAACCACATGCAGTTTGTTTCCTCCTCTTTTTATGCACCAACATCTTCGACTGAAGGAAAATTGAAAGAATTTGCTCCTTTTTAAAATGTTTTAAATTTCACCTGCTGGATCTAACATGTGATGCAAAGTGAACAGTCATGCAGCTTCTTCTGCCAATAGATGACAATTCCTGCTACGTAGTAAAAGATTATTTGTGACTGAGAGGGAAATGTCTATATTGGATTACTAACTCTGTGCTCTTGCAGCATTAAAAATTTTAATAAGATAGCACAATAAGAAATGAACCATGAGGAAATGGACAGTTTCTTATTCAGCACAGGATACATATGATGTATAACGAGTGGCAACAGTAGTGGAAAGTTTCTTAACTCCAGTATAGCTGTGTTCGTGCCAGCACTGGCAAGAGATTGATTCAAAACTGCATCAGTGCACATGCAACTTCTGGGAGCTCTAAGGAACTACCTTAGGCAATTGTGAGTCTTCTCATTCAGAACTTCCTCCTGCAGCCCTTCCTGAAGATTATATACGTGCAACTGCAAGGACTGCACACCTAATGATACTCTCCACACCCAAGCTCCAGTCTTTTGGTAACAGTGACAGACTACTTCTTACTCCTACCATGCTCCGACTCAGGTTTACAGAAGCCCTCTCATGTAAGAAACTCCTCTGGACCACAGATCGCCAATCCAAAACCAAACTATTATCAGGCAGAGCTACCAGAGCAGGGACGTACACCGTGGGATCAGAGGAGGCACAGGCATGTCAGAAGGAGGCAGGCTGTGCTTTCTGAAAAGCCTCTTAAATCCACATCGAGATTTATAGACTTAGATCCACATCTAGATTTATAGACATCTAGATTTATAAATGACCCACAGTTTTTCTCCAGATGATCCATATTTGTAAATTTATACCTCTCACATACCTTATTTTGAACCTCCTCTACATTTTGGCTAATTCAGTTCTTCAGAAGAGTTGGATTTTTCTCTTCAAAGATAAAATAAGCCAAAAGTTCTGAAGTTTTATCAGATACACAAACAGGGTTTAGACTGTACATTTTTCCCCTCTCCCTTCAAATTCAGCAGGCCTGCAAACACTTTACTGTTGAAGTATTTTTTTCCCAACAAATGCTCCCACTGAATTATTTACTGTTAAGACATAAAGAAACATCCAGAATATCTGTCATTTACTGGAGGAGAAAAAGTCTGAATTAAATGGTCTGTGTTTTGTAGCTTGATTGTGCTGGCTCAAGATAGTGTCATTACTGCCCGGTGCTCCTTTGGGCTGGTGAAATGAACATCCACATATACACCCATGGGAAAAATAAAGTTTGATTTAAAATAAAGCTTTGGTTTTCCTATACAAATCACGCTTTCAGCACTGCACCTTGACGCCTTCTCAAAGCCCACTGATGTCCGCAAAGAATGGTTGTGCAGCATTGCTCTCACCTTTCTCATCGCAGTCCCTGATGCGGTACTTAGGAAAGAGGAATGAATTCTCAGGGGAAGATTAGTCTGACAGTTGAATGAGATGAATAGTCGTGCAGTGTTTGTTTCCAACAACAAACAAATGCTGTGGTACTTAACTCAGAGGTGTGTCTGTCCACAGAAATTACTTCAGAGCTCTAACTTACAGAGCAAGAGCAGGATTCAGTTCTCTCCACATATTTTTCAAGACACCTTTCAGAGCCAGTGGGGAGAAACAGGCTTTTCTACATTACGATTCATTTATCTGTTTTATTACCTCTTTGGATGAGCTGAATCTCATCTTAAAAGTGCCTCCTTCTCGCCATGGACTGGAAATGGTCTATATGCAACTAACTCACTTTTTAAACGTTCGGAGAATTCCCACCCCATTTTTCTTCCCCTGTAAACAAGTAGAACTAGGCCCCTTCAGCTTGAATTCAACCAACCAGTATGATGAGCAGGGGAGCTAACAGTGCTGTGTTTGAAATCAGAGCCCTCTCTAGTTCTTATGCCGTGCCTCCTTTACAGTTTTAGTTTGAATCCAAAGCACACTTTTGAAGTGATTCCCACAATCATCCCCAACTAACTACTGGGCTTTGATTTGCTTCATGGAACAGTCCGATTCCATCACTGGTTCTATTTCAGATGAACTAAGCCAGAAGATACACTCCATAAATTCCCCGAATGCGCTTCTATCACTGAAGTGTGTTCAATTGATGTGGTCAGACTAGTGGTAGTTTGAAGTAATTCCCCATGAAACTTGCGTATTATGGATGCTGGATCCTCTCAGATCCAGATTTTTTTGCTACAGAGCCATTTCTTTGGGACTGCACTTCTTCCTAATTCAGACACAGCCTTAGAACTCTCAAACCTTTCCTACAGGCACCTTTTTTCACTGACGATTCACAGCCAGGAACTGTTGCTTGAACACAGGTGCTGATGGCACTAGCTTGCTATCACCTGTACTGTTTTATGGCTAGCATACCTGGTACAGTTCTGGTCCAGCCCAACTAGCCCTTTTTTATACACAACTGGAAGGCGACATGTGCCAGAGACTGGCTCCAGGAGGCAGCTTGAAGGGAGACTGGCATCTTCTGTGGAAGAGTGCTGTGGCATGTGGCTGAGAGCTATAATATGCCAAACATCTCCTTGACCTGTTTTACTTAGCGCAACACACATGACCTTAGCGCAACTGCGGCACTCTACAAGGAAAAGGGAGAAACTGTCCATGGCTGAAAGAACTCCGCTTCTCTGTCTGAAGTAACTGACCCATAGAATAGCCAACGCATCAGAACAAGGTTCTCCCAGACTACAGGATAGTCTGGTGCCTGGTGGCTTGGTCAGCCTCTGCAGAAAGGGAATCCCCTTAAACGGAGAAGGCAACTGGACCCAAGTCTCCCGCAACCTAAATTAGCACATTCACCACTCAGACCCTGAATAAAAACCAATTACCACCTCAGCTCCACAAGAGCATTTGCGTGGCATCTAATCCTTTGTGGAGCTGGATCCAGCTGCTTTCTCAGTGAAGCTGCAAAATGACACAGATGCAACCCTAATGCAAGGTCTTGAGGGGACACGCAGTATTGGCCAGTAACATTACAAAGTTCAATGTTCTGCTAGCCCTCTTGCAGGAATACAGTGCCCTGACAATCCTTACCAAATGAAGATCCCTGAAGAAAGAGGCAAAGAAAGGCCTAATTCCTGGACTGTAGTTTTAGGCAAACTATTGTCAACACCGCTCCATGTGGCTGAGCCCGGGTGGTTTCTGAGCATACCTCAAAGCTAGCACTTACATTAAGACCATCTTCACCAAACCTTGGGGCGCTTAAAAAGCTTAAGCATGGTCTGGTTACACCATGCCTGAGCGGGAGTTGTCAGACTTGCAGGTGGCCATCAGCACCTCTCTGCCTTCACTCCACCTGCACGCAAACGGCGCGGCCCCCCCTGCCAGCAGAAGAGAGGTGACAGACCACCGGTACATCACCGATCACCGGGCAAAGCCACGGCGCAGCATGTACGGCGACGGAAGCGCTGCAGGCTGAGTTACCGCTTCCCGGCCTGCCAACAGCCTGGTGCCCGCTGACCCAGAGGCCAGGCGGTGACCCGGGGTGGGCCTGCCAGGCCGTCA
>NW_010260235.1:0-4557 GCF_000690775.1 Eurypyga helias
GTGCCCGGCGGCTGGGGATCGCGGGTGGGAGGTGGGGGCTCCTTGTCACCTCGCAGCTCTCCGGCCCCCGTGGGACGGGCGGGGGCAGGCCCAGGGTCGTACAGCTGTGTCCTCCTGTTCCCCCTGGGGTAGGGCTGCTGGGGCGGGGCCTCGCCCATCTCAGGTTCTCTACCCCCCTGGTGCTGTAGTGGAGTGTCAGAACTCCTGGGTGAATCTGTCCTAGTCGCCCCTTCTTTTCCAGCCAGATCCTACCATGAGGCCATGCCCGTCATGTGTTGGACTCCTCAGAGACCCACCAGAGCTCTGACCAGGCACATACTGAGGTGTGGTGGGGCCTTTGAGTTACCTTTAACCTCACCCTTACCGTCTAGTGGAAGCGCAGCTCTTGGCAACTGCTGAATGAGCTTCCTTTTTGCTCGGGGCAAGCTGTAGTTCAGCAGTGAGAGAACGAATACACGGCTATCCAGTGTGAGAGTACATCGGGGAAGTGTCACTATGTGCTTGACCTAGTGCTCCTTTCTCCAGGCATCCGTTAGTGGCCGCAGTCAAAGACTGGATGGCTGCTTTCCATTTGGCTGGTGGACCTTTGGTCTGGCCCAGTGTAACAATCCTTATTCATTAAACCTCTATGTGTTTGTGATACGCATATAAATCACGGAGGGCAAAAATGGGTTTGGCATCTGCAGTCAGCTCTGATGTGATCGTAAACCTGTGTGGGTGTGTGTATTTGGGTATCCATGACATCTTGCGGGGTTAAGATGAAAATACATTTGCAACACAGAAGAATAATGCATATGTGTTTATTTTTGCTGAATTATAGCTTAGTACTCCAGAATTATTCATTATATTCACCTGTGTTTCGAGAACGCTGCAGCTCTCTGTCTTACATGGTAAAATACAGAGTGCAGACCAAGGCCCTACCGATGATCACACGCTGAGTAAATGTTGCTAGCCGAGGAATGGTTCCTCTCTGAGTAGCGAGTTGCTTCACCTCACGGTCCTCATAAACATTAGTTTTGCGAGCTGCAGAACTGGTAGCATCTGGCTTCCCTTTGCGTTCGTGTCATACGCTTGACATTTGGTTATGTGCAAGCCCAAACAGAAGCTGCCCTCTACCTGGGGCGTTCTCAGGAGTCTAGCGAGGGTGGAAGAAATGCTGCACTGTCTCTCCTGTAAGCAGCTGCCTATTTCTACAAAGCGTGTGGGGACTCATTTAGTTGGGTTTGGTTTCTGTAAGCGGTCAGCTTCCCTGTCCCTCACCTTTGAATCAAGCTCCAATTCAAGCAATTCTTCCTTTAAAACTGCTATGGCAGCATCTGTGTTTTTTTCAGTTGACTGAAAGACAAGAGTACTCACATCCTCCATGACAACTTACCTTTGCCATGGTAGCTACCTACCCCAGTCGTGCATGTTTATTAAAACAACTTTCATGGGGTGATTCTCATCTATTTTAATCGTGTAAAAAGTAAGCATCCGCTCTGCATTAACTGCCTAATCTTCTACAAACACAAGACAGGTGCTACCAAAGGATGATTCATCCCACCCTAATGCAGGGTACCTTTAGAGAGAGAAACCTGATCTCTCTCCCTGCCGATTATGAGGAAAGCTTCTGGCTGTATCTTGCCTGCAGAATCCAGGAGGCCTTTGGTGCTCCTTGGTCTTGCGGCATAGTCTTCTTGACTCTGATATAAGCAAGGCTAAGTAAACCAAGAATCACTCAGGCTGTATGTCCTGTCTCTTCTGCCTCTGATACAAGACCCCTTGCAGTATGCTGGGACCACAAATTCTGGCTTCTCCTCCACAAAATCAAGTCCCTTAACTGGCATCTTGGTGCCATCAGGAAGTGCTGAGTCCTATCCTTGGTGCTGTTTGTTTTCTCTCTCCGGTTCCCGGTTTCTTGATTTTTTGACCATTTGGCCTTCACACCCTCTTGCTTTAATGTTTTTCTCCCTTGTAATCACTTGATCCCTTCCTGCTTTCTTTTGTCTTCGCTGCCCTTTTCCAGGGAATGTTTGAGAGCTTTTTTTGCACTGGGCTAGTAGGAGGGTCATCGTGTCTGAACACAGATGCCTAAACAAACATGTAAGATCAGGCTAAGCATGCGTAATGCTTTCTTCAGTTACCTCAACCATTTGCAGCTCAGGGACTTTCTAGATTTGTCCTTACAGACCTTAGGGGATACTGGGATCCTTTGGCTCCATGTTCCCCGATTGTCATCGGAAAGTGACTGTGCGTTTGGGCCTGAAGAACACTGGCAGAGTCCCCCATCTGAATGACATGGGGAAGCTAGAGAGGCATAGAGCTGGGATGAGTTGCTTAGACTAGACAACAAATGTTACGAGAAGCGAATGCCAAGCCATATGCAATATCACTGTACATAATATGTAAATTGAAAAAAACAGATGTTGCAAACCAAGTTGTCAGTACGGTAAAACCAAATATACCTAAGTTATGGCCTTTGTGGCCATTAATCAACTGGCTTCTGTGCATTCATTGCAACAAACGTGCCAAGTGTCAGCTTCACCTCCGAGGGCCGTGGCAGAGCTGGGGCTGACAACTCTCCTGGGTTTGTCAGTGCCTGACAGACACCGATCATCTCATTTGTCTGGTGTTCAGCATCGTCCACTGTGTGCTAAATTTTGTATGTCAAATTCAACCAGTAATGCTATAGAAAAGAAAATATAAAGACAAGTCACTATAAACGATAGAAAATAACACCATATAAGGACAAATCAAATAAGCTGTAAGGATTACAAAACAGCTCTTCTGGCTCCCATTTGGGTGACATGAAAGGGATCATCAAGGCAGTGGCTTCTGAGTTTTGCCCCTGAGTGGTTATCATCTCTTCTAGAAATTGCCAGGCACAGCTTATAAACCCAGGAGAACAACACCTGCTATTGGCCACTGTTAGGGACAGGATATTCTTATATGAGGAAAGATTTTGGCCCGCTCTTCTGTTCTTCTGCTTGAACATAAAAACTTTTAGGAGTTTAACAGCTGATAGGGATTGTGCTGAGATGCTGCCCACTTCGGAGGAAGCGGTCTATGGGTCTACCTTCTTTAAAAAGTGTATATTCTTGGGGGTAGGGTCCATACTTTTTCTTAATCAGACACCACTAAGCGTTACAGTTTTTGTGAATATATAATAAATCCTGAAACTGGTAAAAATTTAGATACAGTATGTAGACATTTGTGTGCATGCAGAGTTACTCCAGTGCTTCCTCATTTTGTAAATTAACAGAGCACCAGAATATTAGGAGCCTAATGTATAAAAACCAAAATAACTCTTGACTGCTGCTAGAATCTGCTCTTTCTTTTCTATCAGCTAGTTGGAAAATCACCATGACTGTGGTTTTGAATATAGGCTGCAAATAACACGTATGCATGAAAATATCTTTGCTTTCATTCCAGTACAAAAAGCAGCTTCTCTGATGAATTTTTGCATGTCGTAGTTAAAAGTAAATGTGGCTATAGATAGTACTGACTTAAAAACCTTTTTCTAGTGGAGCAGCTCAGCATAGAGACCGAACGGCTGCTTGTAATGCAACAAATTGTTCTTTCTACAGCCCACAATATTTATAGGCCTTTCACCATTTCAGTGATTTACTACTTTGTTTGACCCTGCTTCCAAGGCTCTACAGCTACAAGAAAACCAGGGTTTGGGATATCAGTTGTTTGCTTTCTCTTTACTATTTTACCTTTCCTTTTCCTTTCTTCTCCTCTTCCTGGGCTCTTTTTCAGCACTCTGTTTTTAGGTTGCTCTGTCTGTCCTGCACTGGTCATAAGGGCTCTGATAAGAGGTCTGTCTCGATCTTCCCTATGATCAGGCTTTTGAGGGAAGTGCACAGTCTGCTGTCCTGGGGTCTATGACATGTGTCTGCTTCATTCCCAGTTTGGGCTTTGAAATGGGCTTGCGTATGCATTCCAGGAACAGCACATTGTTCTATCTGGTAACAAAAATATACGATCTGCGTACTTTTAAAAGAGCTGCTTCCTCTTAAAGCTGATTTTTGTTAATGAATTTTTCCTCCCATGGAAAGGTGGAAAACAGTCTGGGACTGGAGGTTATTCATACAAAAAAGACGATGAGGTTTAACTTTTCACAGGAAAAAAGGACTGAAGATTTTTATCAATGTGTTTCATTTACTGTTTTACCATTCCTGATTACTTTAAACTCAGAAAATAATAACCATGCATTCTTAGGAAGGAGGTAGGCAAGTCTTTTTCAGCGATGAGCAGTCTGTGGAGTCACCTTTTTTTCCTAGTGTTTTTTCTCATTAGAAGAAAAAAAAATATTAATGGTGCAGTTATAACAAAATTGGGAAAGAAACCTTTGTTTGATCATTGTGTGTTGGAATGATTTTAAAGGCAGTGGGAAAAATCAACACCAGGGATTGAGATAGTTTGCTTTATTCTATTCTTCCCATGACCATGTTATGTTTATGTTTGTTTATTTTTAAAGCTAAAAATCTCAAAATCTTAAAATTCACAGAAGGGCAGCTTTCTTCCTTTATTCAAAGCCTGACTTCCATCATGAGAGCTATGCTACCTGCTGAA